>NC_139661.1:12889390-12894390 GCF_951799395.1 Argentina silus
GTGAAATGTGTGACAGATAAGAAAGACCATCGCTCCTGAGGAGGGATGCAGGGAGAGGGGTCAGGGAGGGGGGGGTCAGGATGGGGAGGGATGCAGGGAGGGGGTTCAGGGAGGGGGGGGTCAGGATGGGGAGGGATGCAGGGAGGGGGTTCAGGGAGTGGGGGGTCAGGGAGATGGGGGTCAGGGAGGGGGGGGGGGGTCAGGGAGGGGGGGGGGTCAGGGAGGGGGGGTGTCAGGGAGTTGTCCTTGTCTTGTCCTCCATCGTTCTATTGGGCTTTTTCTTTCTTTTTGTGTTTATTTGTCTTTTGTCCTGTTTCTCTCTCTCTCCTGTCTGCCTGCCTGTCTGTCTGTCTGTCTGTCTGTCTGTCTGTCTGTCTGTCTGTCTGTCTGTCTGTCTGTCTGTCTGTCTGTCTGCCTGCCTGTCTGTCTGCCTGCCTGCCTGCCTGCCTGTCTGTCTGTCTGTCTGTCTGTCAGTCTCTTTCCTCTCTGTAGATGATCTCTTTTTGAGGCCCGGAAATTATAATGAGAGACCAGAATTCTGCCAGTTTCTGTCTTCTCTTCAACATCTCTCTCTGTGCCTTTCTCTCTCTCTCTCTCTCTCTCTCTCTCTCTCTCTCTCTCTCTCTCTTTCAGACAGATGCCTCTTATGGTCCTCTTAACATCAGAGAGAGAAGTCAGACAATACGGCCACCATCAGAAAACCTCTTTCTCTCTCTTTCTGTCTTTCTGTCTTTCTGTCTTTCTCTCTCTCCCTCATTGGAATATTGATTCAGTTTGGGGGAGGGGATGCGTATCCCACCCTACCCCTCAGCCCTCACCCTTCACCCCTGACCCCACATCCCCATCCCCCACTCCCCTCTACCTCTTTGGGTTCTGTGTGGAAGCTATTGCCTTCCTCCTCCCTCCTTCCCTCCTCCCCCTCTTTTCTGTGTCTCAACCTGGAATTCCAGAGTTGTTTGAACAGAGTTCTCTCGCCATTGCGATTGGTGATCTTTGACCTCTTCACCTGGGGTGAGAGAGGGGTGAGGGAGGGGTGAGGGAGGGTGAGGGAGGGGTGGGGGAGGGTGAAGGAGGGGTGAGGGAGGGTGAGGGAGGCATGAGGGAGGTATGAGGGAGGGGTGAGGGAGGGTGAGGGAGGGTGAAGGAGGGGTGAGGGAGGGATGAGGGAGGTATGAGGGAGGGGTGAGGGAGGTATGAGGGAGGGGTGAAGGAGGGGTGAGGGAGGGTGAAGGAGGTATGAGGGAGGGGTGAGGGAGGTATGAGGGAGGGGTGAAGGAGGGGTGAGGGAGGGTGAAGGAGGGTGGGGTGAGAGAGGGGTGAGGGAGGGTGAAGGAGGGTGGGGTGAGAGAGCGGTGAGGGAGGGTGAAGGAGGGTGAGGGAGGTATCCGAACAATAGGACTAAGATTGGAATTCCTCTGAAGTTCCAAAATGCGTACATACACACTTTTGCACACACACACACATACACACACACACACACACACACACACACACACACGCACATTTATAAGCAACGATTCCAAACCATGTGCTTGACTACAGACCTTCAGACCCAACTCAACCACGACCACACGCTGGTGTTGGGTCCTCTGCAAGGCTCTACTGGTGCTGTCTGATGAGGGTGGGAGTGGGGAGGGGAGTGGAGTGGTGGTGGGGGGGGAGGAGGCTGGTTGTGCTTGTGCATGAAGGACCCGACCAGTCTGACCTCCAGAAGAAGGAAGATAGTGCACACCAGGGAGATAGTTTAGCGTAGCGTAGTGTAGCAGCCCTCTGTGACTGTCTGAGGTGTGTGTGGCTGGTCAATTTCTCATGTAGAAATGGTTTTAGTCCCCGTTACTGAAGAGGCTAGAGGAAGAGTCTAGAGGAAGAGTCTAGAGGAAGTGTCTTTAGGTGACTCTGAAGGTCTGATTGGTCAGATAAGTCTCTATCTCCTTGGACATTTGCCATGCATGACATTCCAATCAAGTATAGATTCATTAGGGTTAGGGTTAGGACTGTCTGGAAGCACGTTGGTATTACACAACATGGGTTATTATTCAAGAAATACCATTTTGATAGAGCTTGCAGCTTCCCACAATGTAGAACATTGAATCTGTACTCTTAACATGACAAGAGGAAAATCAGAAATATCAGAGTTTCTTCTATTATCCATGAAATCTAACAATCACATTTATCATAGGTCGGAGGACTGCTATGTAACTTCTGTCTGTGTTTGATTTGTTCTGAACAGTCTAACTTTAACATTTAGAATTTGAATTTATAAAATAAATAGAAAAACTGTTCTTCATGAAACAATTATAAGAGTCGTTAGTAGTTAGTTAGTAGTTAGTAGTCAGTAGTTAGTTAGTAGTTAGTAGGTAGTAGTTAGTAGTCAGTAGTTAGTTAGTAGTTAGTTAGTAGTTAGTTAGTAGTTAGTTAGTAGCTAGTAGTTAGTAGTTAGTAGTTAGTTAGTAGTTAGTTAGTAGTTAGTAGTTAGTTAGTAGTCAATAGCTAGTAGTTAGTTAGTAGTTAGTAGTCAGTAGCTAGTAGTTAGTAGTTAGTTAGTAGTTAGTAGTCAGTAGTCGGTAGCTAGTAGTTAGTTAGTAGTTAGTAGTCAGTAGCTAGTAATTAGTAGTTAGTAGTTAGTAGTTAGTTGTAATAGTTCAGACATTTCTGTGACTTTCAAAATACATACAATTAGATCAATATACAAAAAAATGGATGTCAAGTAGTTACAGTGGAATAGATATAAAGGGAAATAAAAAGTTATGTTTAGTATTTATTACCCTTAGAAGGTGTCAGAGCAGCCATTTCATTGTGCTTTATTTAGCTTAACCTCTATCTAGTTTAAGGACATAAAAGAGTTTTATATTGATAACTTTAACATTACGTAAAGACTAACAATTAAACTATTTAAGATATCGATATCTGAGGAGAATATAACAATGTTTACTGATTCATAATTCTAAAACACAACAACTAGGCCAAGCCTTCTTTCTTCTCTCTTTCCTTCTTCTCTCTTTCTTTCTTTCTTCTCTCTTTCTTTCTTCTCTCTTTCTGTCTTCTCTCGGTGAAGACAGTGCGATGTTAACAAGCTGTAGATTCACCAAGGTTCAAATCTTAAATGTGACCAAACTTTAGTGATAATTTACTGTCTAGTTTTCAGGTCCAGAACAGCAGCTCAATTCAATCATATCAATATTGAACTCTTCAATTCTATGTAGATAATATTTCATAATCATTTCAGTTTTCTAAATGTATTTTCCTGAAAGGACTAATTACATGTGGAATATTAGTTTGTTGAGCAGTCATTAATTTCATTTTGATTAAAAGTGTTTTTACTGAAAACATTCTGAAACATTTGATTATTCTCATTATACTTAAATGTATTATACTGAAATGTTTCCATTTACATACTTCAAATCTCTATAAACTTGTTAGTATTCTAGATTATTTGAACAATTTTTTATTTAATTTGAACGAATGTAAATAATTGTTTCAATGCAATCAAAAGTGACCAACACTATATTTGTTATTTTGGTTCACGTTTAACAATCAAATCACGCTACCATCTACACAATACTCAGTAGAACCAGAATATTTTGGAATTCGTTTGAAATAATTTAAATTTAAATATTAATAATCAAATATCTCTTCTTTTAATATTAAATTCGATTTAGTTTTGACCTTTGATAGGCCTATCATAGTTGAATGTTTAATTGTGTTCGGCCTTTTAGTATTTGAACAGCACTTATGAGACCGGAGATCATGGATGAGGTGGACGGGTTTGGTCAGTCTTCTCTCCCCCATGGCGGTCCTGTGTTCTCACATGTTTAACCCTTTAAATAACCTGTTTACAACGAAAATAGAGAACCACTCCCTCCCTCTCCACCACCACTCACTAACCGACAGAGGCGTAAATCATCGAAAAAAGCGCATGACAAACCGTGCTAATGTTAGGCAGAGAACGGAGCACCGTGATAGAGTTAAGGACGGTGGAGGTGGAGGGGGGCTGTGTGCTACACCGCTGCCGAGGTGGAGGCACCATCCCGGGGCTACGAATGGAGTCACGCCCCTTGGAATGCGAGTATACGTCGCCTCTAGAGAACACCATTCCTGCTGCCTTCAAAAACACGCTCAGAAATGCCTTCATGAGAGAGGAGGGGAGGGGAGAGGAGGGGAGGGGGGAACTCAAATAACACTAGCTACACATAAATATTTCGTCACAGGTTTTGTCTTTTAGCGCTGTTCATGCCACTAGTTAGTTATTACATGCCGGTTCATGCTGCTAGTTAGTTATTACATGCCGGTTCATGCTGGTAGTTAGTTATTACATGCCGTTTCATGCTGCTAGTTAGTTATTACATGCCTTTTCTATGTATAGACCGATGTACTTCCCTTAGACGGGTCTGTTTATTTTATCAAGATGAAAACGTCACACCTCCTAGCCTATGGAGGAGTAGTCATGACGCCACTAGTATACATAGTTTACACATATATGATATACAGTAATATGATTGGTTTTTCTACCTCTTCGTGTTGTAAATAAATAAACATTCACTCTTCTAAAAACATAAATAAAGGAGATTTGATTTAAAGTAAACACTAAAGCAGCAACTGACATGAATTTAGATTACAACAAAAACTTAATTTTCTTATCATACATTTTCACAACTGGCAGCACAGGAGGAGGGCAGGAGTTTAAATGTAACTGCCACATTATACATTCATTTCTATCTGTTCCTAACCGTAGGTATATATTGTCTCCAGTGGGAATAATGTAATCATTCTATCATTAAAGGGCCAAACTGGGATTCAAGCAACAACAAAGGAGTCTCCCCGACACTTTCTTTGGTAAACAGCTGAGGGATGGGTCTGGAGAAATGTCACCACATAGACGAAGCTATGGATGCAAGGACTGACCATGAGATCAAAATGATCGTTTTAACCATGTTTTGAAGCTATACAGTGTTTGTTTACAATTATATTGTTCACAATCAATGGAGTAAAACAAGCTTATA
>NC_139661.1:12904390-12946890 GCF_951799395.1 Argentina silus
GAGCATAATTCCAGTTAACAAACTTGTAAACTCGATTGGGCGAGTAGCGAGGATCTAACAGTCTCTCCAATAAGACAATACGTAGGCTATGTGTTAAATTTCTGAAAATATATACAGGATACGAGAGTTTCACTGAATAAGTAATTTGGTCTTTATTTAGTCGCTGCGGTCCATTTTGTATAGATAGTAGATATTTCACCCTCCACACGCTGTGTCTGTTCAACCCAACAGGGCCTGAAAACATCCAGTTGTCGGCCTGTACAGTCAGCCCGCATGTGGAGAAGTCCTGTTTACTGGCAAGTTTTCTGGAGTTGAAATGTGAAGACAGACGTGTGTGTTTGAATGTTGTTGCCTACAGGCCTGTGCTTGACTGGAGTAGTCAAGTTTTTAAACTCGAAATACCGACTTTGATTGTAGACTAGCGAATGATTCAAACCCCCTCCGTGGACTGGAAATAACAACCCTCCGACGCCCCCGCCCCTCGCCTCCCAAACGAGGAGGGTTTCAAATTGCCACTTTGGCCAAAGGGACAAGAATAGTCCGTATTAAATGAAGGTTTCTGGTATTGTATCGCGGAATGTGCTCTTTGCCCTATATCTGTTCTCCCCCCCCCCTCCCTCTCGATTACGTCGTGTTACCGTTTACGATATCACAACAGGAGAACAACCGTTTTTTTGGTTTATAATCTATGTTTTTAACACTTGGTTAATATGGCTTCACAATGTGCTACAGTTCTCTGGGTTAATGCTATAAATGCTATTAGGCTTCACATCGTAGCCTGCGTATCCGATATGCATTGTTTAATTAGATGGACCACACATCATACAGATGGGATATTACTATTACACTCGCTATTGCAATTGACAATACGCTTTTTTAAAAATTGTAATTGAATTATTTTGCGATCGTTGGTCTCTCTTTTAAATCGCCTTTTAGTTTTAGAATTTTATTCTACGTGTAGGCACTGCTTTTATGCATTTTATGTCACTATTTCGTTTCTAGTTATTCGTTGTTTATCTAGGCTAAGATAAGTTAGCCTACTGAAATTAGCCCACTGCATTTGCGATGGAGTTGTTAGACTGTTAAGGCCGTAATCGAATTAAAACAAGAAGAGTATCCAGATGAGGTGACACGTAGCTGTATGGCCTGTGACAAAATGACAAAGTGTACACGTCCACGTGGGCCTTAGTGTCCTCTATTGATACAGTTGACAACCAGTATTTGGGAATTTGTGAATAAATTGAATTGATTTAAAGAGACGCCGTAAATGTTGTTGTCCAAGGCCCTTTTTCTGTTGTACTACTGTGAAATCAGATGAGCAGTGCAATATTAAAAGGGCATTGGCTGACAAACACAGACCCCCCACCCCTCAACTTCCTCAACTTCCCCCTCCTGTAGGATCCTTATCTCCGGTTACAACGGCCTACGCTGACATACAGAATGAATACAAAGCTCAGCTGTAATCGATGTCGTTTTGAAATTGCCTGTAACTGAGATGCATTTTGGAAGTTTTGTAGTTTAAATATTAAGCCCATACCAAAGTAGGCGAGTAGGCTACATGGCTAAGTTCAGGAATGTCACATAGTGTATTGCTAATTGTATGTTGGCATGTATGGCGATTTATTTAACATGTTTGAGTTCAGATACAACTTGTAGATCAGCACCATCATGGGAGAAAGCAACGGTTTATTGAACAATGAAAGCAGCATTTAGTTAGTATTGGCCTATAGGCCTGGATAAGGAAGATGTTCAGATTATTGTGCTGTGTGTTTCCTGTTGGTCTGTTTGGTATGAAACAGGTTTCTGTTTTCTACTCTTAACCTATACACTATTTATTATGCCCAAGGGTTGGGTGTACTGTATGCGTGTGTGTGTGCGTTTGTGCGTGTGTGTGCACTGTGTGTTTGTGTGCACTGTGTGTTTGTGTGCACGCATTTGTGTGTACTGTGTGTGTGTGTGTGTGTGTGTGTGTGTGTGTGTGATCCTCCCCTCGAGCGAGCAGAGGTCAGCTGCTTTGACGATATTGCACTACTGTCCCATCGTCTGAAGCAGTGCAATAGTATTGTCATAGCATCCGTCCTCCGCCATGTCTGCCCGGGAGTGGATGCTATGGACCGGGGAGAAATATAAACGTATTCCTCTGGGGGCCCAGGCTAATGTCGCAGGCCTTCCGGCTCCTCTCCGGGCCCAGCCCAGCCCAGCACAGCACACCGTATCCAGGCTCATCCCCATTCCATAGGTCCACCATATGTCACATAGCTTTAAAACCACGTTTATTACAGCCAAACACTACCTCCATGCTAAAGCTGCGCTCTGAGAATGGAACTCGTTGGGTGAGACAGATTATAAGAATAATACATTTGTATTCAACCAAACTTGCTTGTTTTTTTGTGCTTTTTTACGCTGGTAGAGAGGGCCTCTACTGACCACGCCTCCGAAAAAAGAACATTTTGTTCAACAGAACTTCAGAGGTCGTCTTCGTTTGCATTGGAAACCACGTGTCAGATTAAGTAACATTGGAACAATGCTTTGAAGTCAGTTTCCCAATTTTTCACACGTTTTGTGAACTGGTGTAACGCATACACACTGGTTTACTACCTAGACCCAGCCCGCTGCCCACGCTGGTCTTACACACACACACACACACACACACACACACACACACACACACTGGTTTACTACCTAGACTCAGCCCGCTGTCCATGCTGGTGTAACACACACACTACGCTGGTTTACTACCTAGACCCAGCCCGCTGCCCACACTGGTCTAACACACACACACACACACACACACACACACTGATTTACTACCTAGACCCAGCCCGCTGCCCACTTTGGTGTCACATTCTTCTAGGCCCTAATTGTAGGGCCTGTTACATTTATGTTTTGAAAATTGTCCATTGTTGAAATGAAATGGCGGCTTTAGAATGTTGACACAAATTGTTAAAGTATCAGTTTTGTTTGTCATTTGATAATAAAATACATGACTGTGTAATTGTGTGACAGTCACACTTTACGCTCTTTAAACTTGTGAGGATAGTCTCTGTCTCTGGTAATATTGGCCTGTCAGTGACATTCTTTAAATAATGACACCATTTAAGTCACTTGGTTTAGATAACAATTGTTTTCATAAATTAAATGTTGATTAAACAGATTTTTGCTATTGGGAGATTTCAGTTGCATTAACATGCACTTTTTTATTATTATTTATTTTATAAATTGTTGTCTGGATATAATTTATAACTATGGGTTAAAACAAACATGTGGCCATTTATGGTTAAAAGTTATGGTCACCACTTAACAAACCTTGACATTTCCCTCGCAGATTAGTAAAAGTGATGCTTACAGAACAGATCTACTCCCTCATTCCCAGAAGAGACGACTACTCCATAGATAATGTGTAGAAAGAAAAAAAGACACACGTCTTAAATTCATTTCTTTGGCTCGTCGCATGTGATATGATGGGCCATAATCCCCATTGAATTGAGAGGATTTTTGTAAACATGTCTTCTTTTGAAAGCATAATTTCACTGCGAGGCAGATCCTATGCTTTAAGACGTTACGGTGTGGGTGGGAAAAGGAGCTAAGTTTCCTATTTGTGGCAGGTCGCTGGGGGGATGGGGCTCTTTCTGAGGAATGCGGAGGGTAGGTCCCATTCTAAAGGGAGGGGGGGAGGGGGAGGGGGCGGTGGGAGGGGTGCCGCCTTGGGATAAGTTTCATCCTTGGTTACTGCTAGGTTATGGGTGTAGAGTTGTATGTGCCCCGTTGTGTGTGTGTGTGTGTGTGTGTGTGTGTGTGTGTGTGTGTGTGTGTGTGTGTGAGAGAGACACCATAATAAGACAATAATAACTTAATATTGCAACAACGCAATTTCTCCGTTGCTGTGTAGCGCGCCTCCTAATGTACGGTGTTCTGTATGTTGAGTATTTACAGGCAACACGTGATATAGGCCTAGTTTAGCATTCTGTCTATCAAACGTGCGAGTGGGCGAGAGTGAAGCGAGCCCATAGCCTCTAACCAAGGCATAGTTAATACACATACAGCCACTGTGGTTGTTCACCTAGAGTTACATTTGAGGCGCCATAACCCTCTTTAACAGGCCTATTCATGTTGAATGATCAGAGTCAGAGGGCTACAGCAAAACAATAACGGTTTCTAGCTTCTTCTTCTTCTTGTTTTTCTTGATGTTTTTCTTGGGTTGAATGGATAATAACGATGTTCTGAGACGTGGGGGCGGGTCAGAGATTTCAAGAACTACACTTCTCACTACTTTCCAAGAAACAGCATGTAGAAGCTTGTCGTATATGCTGGCAGGCAAATACCGGAAAACATTGAGTTTAGCCGTCAGGGAAATAGGCATGTATGGAGGAGAAACTCAAGAGAGAACTGACCACTAGGCTCGTATAGAAATGAGGAGCTAACTCGTGGTGCTAGCGTATGCTCATGTTTATCTGGAGACTGTTGGAAGAAGGATATAGGTTGATGCACATTGCAAAGCGTCTTGGAGTGAGGGATATTTGTCAAATGTTTGGTCATAATTGCTGACAGGCTACTCGCTTTAATATGCAAAAGAGTGTTTCACCTCTTTAATGCTGCTAAATGATAATTGACTAAAATGCACGAATCGATACAAAACAATATAAAAAAAACACTGCCCATAAAATAGTTTTTCTCAAAACACGCCTGTAAAGCCGTAAACGTGGTTTTAAACGGTCGGATCATACAGCAGCACCAGAGAGGATGTTTTCGGAACGTTGCGGAGGCCCCTCAAAATTCTGAGAAAAAAAAAGAAACAGCGGAATTTCTCACATCTGTTGTCTCAAAAGTCTCTGGTTTAATGGGGGTCAAAGTTCACCGTTTCTGCCACTGAAAATAATAGCGCCTCCCTGGAAGCTGTTTCTGTTTAAAATGACCCAAACGTTTCCTCATACTTGATCAATGGAAACAACGCGAGGCCTATGGATTTTCAGCTCAAATGTCCCACTGAAATGTTGCCTTTGAGTGTAGGCCTACTTAATGGACTTCAGCACAGCTCGGCTATTTCATTATCATAGGTCCATTCAATGTAGCTACGAAATTAACTTAACGTTTGTTTCCATAGTTTGGATCCGTTTGTCTGTTCTTGCAGGCAGATTTTACTATCAAAAAGATAAAGATTTGATTTATTTTCAAAACTGTATGGTCGCTAAATATGTGGATACACCATGAGTATATCATTTTGTTTTCAAAACTTCAAAGCAGCAGTCTATTTCCAATTCTGCCTCATGGTTGTTTATTTTAATTTAATTGGCGAGTAGTTGCATATCAGAACATTGTTTGCTAAAATCATTTCAATTAAGATGTTCTCATCCTTTTGAAAACCCCCACCAGTCCAATTGCCATGTTCATCAAAGAACACCTTAACGTTGCGTATGTTTCAAATATCTCTCTCTCTCTCTCTCCCTCCCCCCTCTCTCTGACATACTCCTATAGCATGTGCCCCATGCCACGAGCTTGCATGTTCGAGGAGGTTGTGTAGGACTCGTCACCAGAGGAGAGGGTTCAAAGCAAAGGACAGATTTTCTTCACAGTGTATTGGATTACTCTGCGGCTAAGTGCGAGAAATAGAGTATTTGTGGATGTTCCACAAATTAGTTTTAGACGGAGGACGTGTTTGTGTGTGAGTTAGTCTCTTATTGCCTTCTCACTTCGGAGGAATCACGTCTGAGACAGACAGGTTTGGAGATCTGCGTCACTTGAACAGGAATCAGGATGTTGTCGAGTTGATTGACTTGATTTCAGCAATTAGTCATTTTCTTACTAATGGTGGACACATCGTTTAAGATCAGGGAGATAATCTATTTGAGGTGATGATGTGAACATAGAGTAGGTACATAATGTGGAAGAGTCATGGTGTGCTGCGTTCTGCGTAAGGATTTAGGAGGAGGGGTGTGATGATCTGAAATCAGAAAAATGCTCATAATGAACCCAAATGGCTGAATTGGGATTCTTAGGCACGTGCCATATCCGTACCCACCGCCAGAGTTCGGAATTCACACGACGTCAGCAAACTCTCCACGTGACAAGACGACCGTGGGGAGACATGTGCCGTTAAATTGGACATTCTTTACTCGAAATGTTCCCAGGTATGTTGTCGACTCTGTCTCTCTCCCTCTCTCTCTCAATCTCTATCTATCTGTTTTATGTCGCCATAATTCCATTGTCCATCAAGGTTTGGTTTGCTACATTGTATGAACGTTTCCTTGCAGACGAGACCCTATCAATGTTGCCTCTGCTTTAGTGAGTGTTAACGGAGTAGTGCAATATTGCTTATAGGGTCTTGACTTTGAGGGATGTCCTCTAGTTTCTCATTGACCCGTTGTCTGCGATCATTTGTTATTCACGACTGTGTGTAATTATTCATTTTGTGTTATTCACTGTAGCTGTCTGAATGTTATGTGTTACCTCATGGTGAGTGGCTAAATTGTGACTTGAAATACATTATTTGCACCTTTGTGATATTCTAACAGACGATGGTTAAAGACGTTAAGGTGTGTGTTTGAACAAATAACAATGAATCAACAAGTGAACAGGATGCAAACGTAGCCTCGTTTCTAATACACAGAATATTGCCTAATTATTAACAATTAAACTTAAATGTTCAAGTTGTGGTTAGGGGATAAATCTGGGAATCATGATTTATAAGTTCAACATATTATTATGCTATTTAATATTACGATTATTTTGTGCAAACTTTACACACTGAGGATGCTGTCAAATCAAAGTGGTGTCAAATATTGTTCATAGTTTAAAAAATAAAATAAAAAAAATCATAAGATTCATACATATCAGACATAACATTAATTAATAAGCATTGACAAACACTTCACAGGGAAATAGGAAACAAACTATTAACAGCTATACACATAAGCAATTACACATTTGAACAAATTCAAAACATTGTAAGCATCTATAAAATGCTTACAATAATATGTAAGTATTTATAATGTATTATGAATGAAAGTTACTATGAAGTGTTACCACTGAGTAAAAACAAGAAGGCTGTGCTTCATAAATGCAGCGCATGCTTTCTAACAGGCCTCTGATATGATATTCTCGAAATGGAATTATCATAAATACTTCAGTCATTTAATCATTTTGAGGCAAATAAGTTGCACTGTGCAACTGTGTGGTTGGTTACTTATAACTTATGTTATAACTCATGTTACAGACACAGATCATCCTCATGTGCTAAAATAATAATGTAGTTATGGTGTAATAATGGGTTAGATTATAATATATTTATAATACAGATAATTTAAAGCTTGAGGTTGAGTGTTGAACTGTGTATTCAGAGATCCACTGTGGTGTTATGGTTGTTGTGGTTGTTGTTGTTGTTATTGTTGTTGTTGTTGTTGTCACCTCAATGACAATAACCGTGTGTATATTTGTATTTTGATCCATCTAGTTATGGTCAACCACAAGTGGAGTATGATTTTGTAAAGTTTGAAGTTTTTAACAACATGAAGATTGTAGACCACTGTAATCATCATAACAGTCGTCCTGAGAGATTTAACTCTCTCAGTTAAGAACACAAATGTTCATGCTGGTCTATGAATTGGAAAATGTACAATGTTTACAGTTACAGCTGATAATTAATGTGTTTAATTGAGATAGTGAGATAGTGGAAGTGGATTTTATTGCAACCACAAGACACAGCAGGAAGTTGTGTACTAAAACTGCACTGTCCTGCTCATCTGCTGAACATGTGCTGGATGTTACTGCTTCTGTTGATAATAGGTAAAGTAAAAGTGTGTGTGTGTGTGTGGGGGGGTGCTCTTTAACCTTCTGAGGGGCAATGTCCCTTATTTACTCCCTTTGGAGCTGGTTTGAGGCTAGAGGCCACATTCTCTGAGCAAATACACACACACACACACACACCGACACACATGTGGTGCGTTACCTCACCGGAAGACAGGAATCTCTCTGCCTGACACTCTTTCCCTGTTGCACTACTGTGGGAGCTGCAGCAAGCAGTGCAATAATGAAAGGGCATCAGTCAGCTGGGCCACTTCCCCCCTAGGAAGTACACTCAGGGAAGGAAACAAGTGCCCAAGGAAGTACACTCAGGGAAGGAAGCAAGTGCCCTAGGAAGTACACTCAGGGAAGGAAACAAGTGCCCTAATAGGGGAAGAAACACTCAGATGTGCTTAGAAATGATTACATAAATGTGATGAAGTGTTTTCTTGCTGATGAGTGTTCAATAAACATGTGAGAAAAGCCATTCCGTTTTTGGTCATGTGTTTGAATTGAATTGGGTGGAATTCCTTTTAAATTGTGTGTGTGTGTGTGTGGTGGGGGGTCTTTATTGTAAACATTTAGTGACCCATACAAACCCAGTTTACATTAGCTACCAACAGAGATACCTGCTCAAATAGCCTTCCAGTTTATGATGAAAACAAACAGACAGTGTTTGTTCTGTGTAAGCACGTTGAAACAAAGACACGGTGACATGTGGTGCTCTACTGTCCCCTTCATCCCTCCCTTTCCCTGTCCCTCTGCCGTCCTTCAGACGGTGTGGGACGCGTTTCTCCGTCCCGCTGCCCTTCTTCAGACGGTGGTGGGACCCGTTTCCCCGGCTATTGAACTCCTAAATAAATACTATAAAACGGGTTCAAAGATTTACACAACCTGCTTCTGAGACGTCCACTTCCGATTTGTTCCACCACTAACTGCTAGCCGACTAGCACCGAGCGCAAAGTGAGACGTGTGAGAGAGAGAGAGAGAGAGAGAGAGAGAGAGAGAGAGAGAGAGAGAGAGAGAGAGAGAGAGAGAGAGAGAGAGAGAGAGAGAGAGAGAGAGAGAGAGAGAGAGAGAGAGAGAGAGCAACTCCACATAAAACATTGGGACATTAGAACGCAGGGCAGGTTAATATAAAACCCACTTCCTATTGAGATGTGTGGGTACCTCTTGGGTGGTCACAGAAGCCCCATTTACATTTCCTCTCCTCTCCCCACTCTCACGCGGCGCTGGGGGAATGGGCGTTCCTCTGCCCGCCACTCTTTTATGCAGGGCCCTCTCCTCCCCCACGTTCTCTCTCTCTCTTCCCTCCCTTCTCCTCCCCCACGTCACAGTGGCCCCCGTAGGGTTTCTGAAGGCGAGGTGGCGACAGTAGTGGCCCCTTTTCACACACACACACACACACACACACACACACACACACACACACACACACACACACACACACACACACACACACACACACACACAGCCGTTATCGCTAACATATGGGGCCAAGAGGGAGACGTAATGTTTGTTTTCCTTGACCTGTAGAGAGTGGCCAGTTGATGGAAGCGGCTGCGTCTTTGAACATGTGACGGTCCTTGCACCTATTCTAGGAAGAGGGGGAAGGATAGATGACTTCCACACACAACAGAGCACACCGACTTGTTAGGGATAAATATTACTTTCAGACGCTCATGGATAAAACCCAGAGTAATGAACCCTGTATAACATGCAATAGACTCAGCCTCCGACTCATGAGGTGTGTGTGTGTGTGTGTGTGTGTGTGTGTGTGTGTGTGTGTGTGTGTGTGTGTGTGTGAGCACGCCATAAAGGTATCCAGTGAACCCGATGGCCTCTCATATTTCGCATATACCGGTAATCAACATTAACGAGCTCAGATAAAATGACGAGCACGCGCACCGTTTTTGATTGAGTCCGTATAGACCTGACGAGCCATGTTATACGGCGATGTATTACATGAATAATAGCCTTTAACATGTGGCTTATATGTCCTTATGTAAGCTTACACAGAAGCCTAACACAGTAATCCTACTATCAAAAACAACCACATATTTAACATAACATTAACGTGTATGTTTGAAGCCTATCTTTTAGTGAATTGAAATAAAACATTCATTTTATGAGCATCGAATGGATGGAAATCATGTCGAGAAATGGATTGGATTCGGTGCCTCAGTGTTGTAACCTATATTTATGACAATAGTTTAATTGTGATAATCAATTTCACATATAAAGCAATCTTCTTGACAATTATAGCCAAAGAAAGAGATTATATATATTGACTATAAGCCGGTTAGTATTTATTACCGAGTAAATTCATTATCTTGCGTTTCCTCTCGCTTTCCACACCACAGTTCTTCAGACAATAGCATATTTATCAGCATCAACCTTCTGTGCATATTAAAGACACGGATATCCACAATCGAGTTTTGCCTGTTGAGCGTTTTAAGGCCAATCTTTAAAGCGTAATAAACATAATCTAATAGCCTACCCCAGTAAGATAAAATATCCGCTGCTATCTTCAAATATAAATCAGATGCCGTCGTTATAGACGCTGTATCAGTTCTTCATAAGCTAGGCTACCACCGGTCGCTCACCGGAGGGCTGGCCGTGATCACCTCCGTGGCGGCCGGCCCTCAGCCTCCGTGGCCGCCGGCCCTCAGCCTCTACGGGCGGGGACAGAGATGCAGCCGGAGCACAGCGGATGGATGAGGAACATCCTCACTGGTCCAGGGTCGGTGATGGCTGGCTGTTTAGCTGTGGTCGATCGCCACCTACCGGATGACAAGCGTCAGTGCAGCTAGACCCAGTCCGCAGTTTGGAGAGGGAGAGGGACGGTAAGCAAGTAAGCTGGATCAAATGTGCCATAACCGTCCATCAAAACAGATATGGAAACCAAATCCATTTAAATATTAAATAAATCTTTCCAACGAGAGACTGTTGTTTCAGTGTTGGTGTTTGAGTAATGCTGTAGGGCGATAGACTACATTCAGATGGCTGTCTGTCTTTCTCCAAAACCTCCAGTTCCAACCATCTTATCGGTCGGATACGACCTATACCTTATTTGGTTATAGTGACACGGAGAAACCTCTAGTAAGGGGAAGGGATAAGGCATTGAAAGAGATAAGGTACAATTTCGTTAAAAAAGAACAATGATAACTTATCTTACACTGCCCTAAATGCAGAACAATTCTTTTCCAAATATCCTTGGGTTACTTATTATTAATTAGCCCTATAAGTGGTTGTGATATCGTTTAAACCAATGCAGCACTGACGCATTAAGATAATAGTGAATTGTTTTTTAAATTAGATTTTCATATTTTATTGTATCCTTATTATACGCTTACATGTGAAATTAATTTAAATTCAATTCCGGATTCAGTTAAATTCAATACGATTCAAATACGCACGAGTAACAACAACTGTTTTAGTTCACTATTAGTGAGATATGGACTATAACTTTTATCTACATGGCTATACACTGTCACTATAATTGACATGTTTCCTAATAACCTATTTACTGAAAGGCGGCTAGTTAGGCCACCTGTTTTGCCCCAAATGGACCACTTAATAGTGGACAACTTAAATCACATCACATCCTTATGCCGTTGATGAATTCAATAAATTCAATAAACGAAATAGCCGTGAGGTAAACGAAAACAGTTATACTGTATCTTGAACTCTCTCAAACCTCGGGCAATTTGTTTCATTTATACATGAATGTTTCATGACTCAAGAAAAGCTCAACAGACAAGTCTAACCGCTGGCGTGAAGCTACACGTCTGTTCGTTAAAGTGCACGAATTCAAAAACACACAGAAAAATGGTTTCTCAAAAACTGTTGATTTCTAGCAAGGTATACATGTATGTAACAAATGCATCATCTGAAGTTAGTGGTCCTATCCAAAGGGAATCTCGATATGTTAATCTCGATATGTTCGAAAATGCATTGATAACGATACTAATATAAATGTTTTAAAACTTTATAACGGTCACCATAAACATATAAGGGACACCATTTAGATGTTCTGTAATCAAAAATGAATATTACAAAGCTTTTGAGTGACATTATGCTGTTTCCTGGTATGACGTTGGGTGCCACACAGATAAAACAGTCGTTTTCCCCACATTAGTTTATTACCCCAAGAATTAACGAGTTTAATCAACCTCCCATTCTTCTATCTATCGAGCTACATCTCAATAGTCCAATGTGGTTTCCTCTCACCGTCTCCTCTCCTTCATCAGCACTGATCTGACACATGCAGGATAGGGGGAAGCTATAGGGTATTTGCTTTCTTACTTAGCAGCCTCATTTGAAAGTTATTTCAGATCATTGCAAATGTAAGGACGAGAATAGTAGGCTGCTTCACTCTGAACTCCAAATGGTATTTGCTCTCCGTTGCCTCTAGAGGGTGCTGTTTTACCATTTAACAACAGAGACCCTAACCCTAACTCTAACTCTAACCCTAACCCATTTAGCCCTAACCCATTTAACCCTAACCCATGGAACCTCCAGCCACAAAGTGCTGGATGTAATATTAGCATGTTTATTTCTTACAGTTTAGACCTGGGAAGCTCACCCCACTGTCTTGCCATGCTGCCAAACTGGAAGTGTGACTCTTTCTCCCTCTTCCATATAATCTGATTTTAAACACTGTCCCTAACCCCTAACCCCTAACCCTAACCCTAACCCCACTCCTAACCCTGCTCAGTTTTGATGATAGACCATTTTTTCCATTTGCAGTATGGCCAGATATTGGGGGGCCTAACTAGGTAAGGGGTCTCTCTGGCCAACCATTAGGATGACTTGATGGAACGGAGCACCACAGGGTTGAGTTTACCAATGGTCTCCATTAGGGCCACAACATTGTGTTGAAATAATTTTCTATGAATTCACCACCATCAAATGACACTCATAATGTGATGATTAAAAGCTTTCTTCTGACTAATATCATCATTGTTTCCTAAAAAAAATATATAGCCACTCATAGCAATTATATTAACTCAAGCCACATAAACAATTGAAGGTAAACATAAATGTATCCAGTTCACACAAATGGAGTCACACCAATCTTGAAAATACAGAATACAAATTCAAATTCAAACTCCCAATTGATATCACTTATTATCACTGCGACTAGGAGTGATAACTGCCTTACACTGACACCTGCAGGCGATAACCCACAGACCATACATTACACCCTTGTCATTGTTTTATTATTATTATATTGTGTTAATTTGTTTGATTGTTGTTGAGCTAGGAGCTAGATTACCACAAGCATTTCACTGTATCACTTATAGCTATATGTGATGTACATGACCAATAACATTTGTTTAGATTTGACCTATGACCCATGACACCACCAAAGGACTTGATAATGCTACCTGTGTGATAACCCTGACAGGATGTACCTGTGCAGTGGAACAGGATGTACTTTATGTGTCATCCTCCCCTCCTCCCCAGTAGTACGCACTGGTGGAGGTAGAAATCTGAGGACGGTTTTTATTCATCTTTATCTTTATTCATGTGCTCAAAAGTTTCCCAAAACAAACAACGCCTTGTAAACAAACAAAGCCTTGTAAACAAACAAAGCCTTGTAAACATACAACCGTTATATTTCAAGAGTTCAAATTGAGTTAAAACAAACCAAACATGTTAAACACACACATCCGATTGAAAAGCATTGCCTGTTTCTCTACAACTCCCCTGGAGCCATCTCTGGTTGAATCAGCTGTGTGTGTGTGTGTGTGTGTGTGGGTGGGTGGGTGAGTGTGTTCTAACTGAATCAAGTGGCAGATACCAACAACATCATAACTCCCATTAGTCAGGTGTATAAAGCAGTGTCTCCCGTCTGATACCACGTTACATATGTCATCTAACCCTAACCACTGGCCGATCACATCACTCTGTCTTTGGATCATCTTGATTGCTGAGTGAACTGGAGAACCATGGACAATCTCATCATACTGTGATGCTCTCTGGGAGGCAGAATCAGTGACCTCCTCCTACACATTGGTGGTAAACATGGAATGAAGTCACTAGGGGAACCCTGGTCAGACCAGAGACTAAATGAAAGCTGAAATTAAAGTATTTTAACACCAGTTCACACTTGGAACCATGTTTCAGTGGGTTCATCCACATTTCCACTGCTGCCAAAGCACATTCAGAACCTCTCACCTCATATTGGACATATTGGCACAGGAAAATTCATAGGCTGTCATTATGGACATAATGTGGGGACAATTACAAAATAACAATTACAAAATAATACAAGATTTAGTTTATTAAAATAAGTTTAATAAACTAAAAGTGTCTTGTAAGTCCAGGTGTTGGGGCTTTTTATGTACAGTACAAAATACTCACCTTTCATAACTGACTAACACAGGAAGGAGAAAAAAATAATAAAAAAACAGTTAAAATAAATCATTTTTTAAATAAGTTATCCAGTCTTCCCTTACAGAAATAAACCATATTGCTTCAGATAGATGAACATAAATGTTACATTTGAAACACAAGAAGGAATCCTTCACACAAGCACAAAGGAGGAAAACAGGTGAGGAGGTTGTTGTTTTTTTAAAGTGAAAGGCAAACCATTTTATGCTATGTATGTATGTATGTATGTATGTACGTACGTACGTACATACATACGTGTGTGTGTGTGTGTACACAGTATGTGTTGATGCCTAAAAAGTAATCAAGTCAAAAGAATAAATCAAATTCCATTTTACATTTTGTAACTAGCATCAGAATCTGAGACAGACAGGAAGACAGGCTAACATCTGACAACAACAATCCAAGGTTTGCCACTAATTTGCAATTCACATTGACAGGTGTATGAAGGTTTGTCTGACAATCAAAACTCACAATAAAAAAGAAAAAAAGAAAAATCTAACAAGACAGGAGGAGTCCTGGTTGGGTAACGCAATGTCAATCAAAACAGGGACATACAGGCTGACATGGTACTGTATGTGTGTGTGCATGCGTGCCTCTCTGAGTGTGTGAGTGTGTGTGTGTGTGACGTCATCAGAGCTCGTCGTGCCTCAGCGGCTCCTGGCTGGGCTGGATGAACACGCCCTCCATGGCCCTCCAGTAGCTGTGCTGGTTGGCCCCCGCCATGCCGTGCACCTCCCGCTGCCCCCGGATGGGGTGGCCGTACTGCTCGCCCGTGACGCTCAGGAACACGTCTGTGCCCACGTGTCTGAAGCGCACACTGTCGTCACGCTCCCACGCCTCGCCGTCGCACTGCACCGCCCACACATCCAGGTCATCGCCCTCGCCATTCTCACCGAACGCACTCACCTCCTGGGGGGGGAGAGGGATGTGGATGACACAGGAAGTGGACCACAGTGTGTGTGTGTGTGTGTGTGTGTGTGTGCGAATGTGTATGTATGCATGCACGTGTGTGTGTGTGTGTGTATGCATGCGTGTTACCTGGTTGTTGGACAGCGGAGAGCTGAAGTGGTGTGTGTGGAGGTTGCGTCCCGTGGTCATGTGTGTGATGCGGAGGGCCTGCCCACAGCGGACGGGTGTGCCACGCTGGCAGGTGCCACTGGGCGTGGCCCGGATCCTCCAGTAGCTGTTGGCGTCTTCCGCATTCTCCACGCCGGTCACTGACTGCTGTCCGCTACCTGTCGACAGAGACAATACAACACTTTTATCACCTCACTGTTCTTCAGAATGATAAAAGGTAAAAAAAAAAAAAAAAAGGATCAAATCAAATCAAATGTTATTTGTCACATACAGCCATAATTAATATTGTGAAATGCTTTGGGATAATGCTTTGGGATAATACAATATAATACAGTAATAATAAAACAGTGACAGTAGTAGTGCATAAGGGTGTAGTGTAAGTAGCATCAGTAATGACTGTAATAATAACAATAGTAATACAGTGTCAAGTGTGTAGCAGCAATAATTTACAGTAATAGTGCAAGGTGCCATGTATGTAGCAGCAATAATCGTCAGATGTGCAAAGAGCAGTGTCAGTGATGACGAAATACTGACAACACAGAACAGAGGTTTGTAATTCCACTTGTGATGGCAAGGCATATGAAGTGTTGAAACGCTTCTACAGAGGGGATATGTGTTCGAGCTGAAACCCAACGCTCTCTTCCGCTGTGGCCTTTTGTGTCTCACGTTACTGTGACCTCTCTCTCGGGAAGAGAAACACTTGCTTCGGTTTATGTTATTGCTGTAACCAACATCTAATCTGGAAGAACGTTTCTTTCTGTTCTCGTCTAGTCTATTTCATCTGTAGTTGTCTAATAATGACACAGGCGACACAGTAATGCGGTGATGGGAATGTGTTCATCGCCTTTCTATCTCTTTCCCACGAGTGGGGATGGAGGGAGAGGGACGGTGGGGATGGAGGGAGAGGGGCGGTGGGGATGGAGGGAGGGGGACGGTGGGACTGCGGGAGCCCATTTAGAACATCGACATGAATATGAGGACAACATGTCTCCAACACGCCGAACATGAACATAACAATGCACCTGTTGTACTACAAACGTATGATTCATCGACTGATCGCTACGTCGTTGCGACCTCAGTTCTGCAGTGCGCCTAAATGACAACAGTCAGATATATTATGTTAAAGTCTAAAAGTAAAAAGCAATAGGGCAAATCTGTCAAAAGTAACATCCAGAGAGAACTAACCGGTTTCCTGTGTTTAGGCCTTTTGTCAGGCACACACACATTGCAGCCAGTTTATTTGAGACCCCCTGATTCAATAGATTATATTCATAAACAGCATTAAATCGTGCCCATGAATTGAGAACGAGAGAAGCGTCCAGTGACGGTTAGGCAGCTGACGGTAAGCTGCCGGTTTACCTGAGCCGTATTTGACGTCGTGGGAGTGCAGGCGGACGTTGTGTCTGGTGTTCAGTAGTTTCAGCAGAGAACCGCAGGTGACATAGTCCAACTCCGACTCTCGTCCCTCGCATTTCGACCACAAAAGAATCACCAAAAATGACTTTACAAGAACACGGATAGCGTGAATGAATCCCATTGTTGTGTCTCTATGTACATAGTCGGGAGAAAAAGGATGATCAGCCCGAAGACAAGGCAGTTTCAAACGTTAGTGGTGATTTAAGCCAATGAGAGCTTGACAAGTCCTTGAATACGGAAGTGAAGAACAACACATGCTGCTCTGCGATTGGTTGAAGCGCATGTGAGGTCACGTATGTGTGGAATTGCAATAGGACCCGGAAATCAACGCAAATAATCAGAATTTAACTGCTGAGTAGACTAGAGCAGACATAGGAGGTCAGATCAACAACATTCAGGAGAGGAGGCCCACTCAGTCTGTGCTGCAGTGGATGTCTGTGAAAAGTAATTGTGTGTGTGGCCTGTACTGTTTTGCTTTTTTCTCAATCATTTCAACTCTAGGAAGTAGGGACATGTAGGCGAAGCATAGTGCCCCCTGCTGGTACAGGTTGGTAAGTTCATCAGAACACCATGACAAACCATAAACCTGTCTGTCAAACAGTACCTATCTGTCAAACCCTACACCTGTCTGTCTGTCAAACCCTACACCTGTCTGTCAACCCTACACCTGTCTGTCTGTCAACCCTACACCTATCTGTCTGTCAACCTACACCTGTCTGTCTGTCAACCTACACCTGTCTGTCAACCCTACACCTATCTGTCTGTCAACCCTACACCTGTCTGTCTGTCAAACCCTACACCTGTCTGTCAACCCTACACCTGTCTGTCTGTCAACCCTACACCTATCTGTCTGTCAACCTACACCTGTCTGTCTGTCAACCTACACCTGTCTGTCTGTCAACCCTACACCTGGAAGTGATGTTGTTGGTGATGTTCCGGCTACAGTGAATCCTGGACTTACTTCATTTGTCAGTCAGTCAGTGACTCTTTCTCCCCATCACTCCCCTTCTCAGCCAGACACAATAAAGAAACAAAACAGTTTGAATGCTCCTTGATATCATTTATTTGATGTCCAGACTGTCCTGCCGTGAGTGACTGTGTCTTGACCACTCTCTGTGGACCGGAGCTATCTGGGGCCAGGGAGAGGGGTGACGATCATGCCCAGTTTGCGGGAGAGGGCGATCTCCCTCCTGGTATGACGGTTGAAGCTGGTCAGGGCGGCTTGGAGGACCCCCCTCAGTGTCAGGGCAGGATCCGACCCACGGGGGGCGCTGTTTGCTGGGGGGAGGCGACCCGTGTACCTGGGAGCAGTCTGCCCAAGCCTCTGCAAACAACAACACAGGTGGAACTTTTATATAAGTCCCTAATGTTTCATCAGGTGAGACTTCTCATTGTTTGAATTGTGCAGTGATGTAGTTTGAATGAGCTAAGGCTTCAATGGTTTCTTTATCTTAGTTGACATAAAGTATCTGCCCTTCCACTCCTTTCAATATGCCACTCGCACGCACGCATGCGCGCGCGCGCACGCACACACACACACACACACACACACACACACACACACACACACACACACACACACACACACACACACACACACACACACACACCTTCTTGTTGACCAGGTAGGAGCTTAAACAGCCCGTCTTCACATCATGACGGGTGTCAGAGACGACCTTGTTCAGACATTCTATCGGCTGGTGACGTGGTGGTTCATCCTCCTGGTTGCATGATGACGTCTTTCCCTGCTGCTGCGTCTTCAGAATTGATGACGACACCTCCCCCGGAATGCCGCTAGTGTTCTCATTGGTGGATAGGTCCAGGAGCTCGACCAACACGGCCGAATCCTCAGGCGTTGGTGACGTAGAGGCTCCCGCTGGCCCTTCAGTTACTTTGGCAGGTACGTTTATGCCGCTGTCTAGTGTTTTAGATTGGGAGGTTTTAAGAGGTTTTACCATAAACAGCGGCGTGCCGTCTGCTTTTTTGGTCCGGATGAGTTTGTACATTACTTTTGAAATCACCCTCTCTAGCTCCTTGTACGTTCCCCTCCTCTCCAGGAAAGCCTTGAACTCCTCACTGAGGTAGGCCGCCATGGGATCACTCGGACCGGTGTGAGACGACGACCGCGCCTCGATGGACGAGCCGGAAGCTCCGCAGAAGAGCACCATGTCTTCGTCGGACTCCGTCCATTCCTGGTCCTCCAGCAGCTTGAGGTTTCGAAACAGTTCGCATTCAGAGTCGGTCAGGTCGGTCATGAGAGAACTGCCTCCTTGACTGTTGTTTGACCCGGGGTCCGACTCGGATCCTCCCGCGGCCTCCATTGTCGACAGGATAAACCCACAGAATCCAGACGTTATAGGGGCCTGAAATAGCCTACTGTTTTCTACATGTAGGCTATGTGGCTGTTTGTTTGCGACCCTAAATACCCATCGCTAATGAATACTGGCCACTCGTTATCGACCTCAATGTCCAGAGTGATTCCACAATGATTCCATAACATAACTGCACAGTGAACAGTCGAACGTCTAGAATCAGAATGTATCTGTGAGTCAATCAACGATGTCATCAAGAATGCAATTAATGTTCTATTAACGAACTCCAAAGTATAGAAACAGCCCTAGATATAACCGTGTTATAGAGTGTGGTTATGAATTCTACATTCTTTAGGGTCATGGCCCTAGGGCTGTGGCGTGTGACGTGGAAACGGCCTAACCCTAACCCTCAGTGTCCAAACAGAACTGTCTTATCTTATTGAAAAGTTAAGAATAGAAATAATTTACGACAGGCGTGATGGAAACAGCAAATGTCGGTTAACTCAACTTATTTTTGTATTATTCACATAATATTGTACGGACAAATGGTTGAAACACAAATGGGAACAGTGCAGGTCTTGTACATTCAGAGTGTGCACTGTGCAGCCTTTTGTTCCTGCTCAGCCTGAACACCAATAATCAAGAACTTGGTGATGTTATGCATTTATTTACTCAGGTGTGCATGCTGGACTTGAACACAAGCTTTTGGGTCTTCAGGTTAGGATCTGGATTGAACAAGTCTCAGAGGAGAACTTCTCATAGCCTATAACACGCTACCAGCCATTCAGGACCTCTACTCTGAGAGGTGCAAGAGGAAGGCTGGGAAGATCATCAGGGACCCCAGCCACTATAATGACAGAGCTCTATAATACCCCCCCCCCCCCCTTTGATCACAAGACATCTGACATTATTGCACACTGACATTATTGCACTAGTACTATTGTCACTTTATTGTGACTTTTATTACTTATTATTGAATTGTTGATTGTTGCTGACTGCTGTTGTTGAGCGTAGAGCAAGATCCCAAAGCATTCCACTGTCAATTACAACTGTTTGCGACATAAGTGACAAATAAAATTTGATTTGATAACACATTAGACATACTGTACAGTATGAATGAACCTTTTAAGTCCACAAGAGGTCGCTATAAACCATAAGTTGCTCCGGCATCAGTCTGGTTCGGAGTCGGAAGAAGAGCTGGCTGTTTTTCTCTTCGTGCCTCCCCGGCTTCAGACATAAATGGCCATACACGTGTCTTAAAATGGGTAAGAATGATCATTTCTCCTTCTAGACTGTAGTAAGATATGTATACATCTGTTTTACTATAACAGTCTTTCTGCCTTGTTATTGAGACAGACGGGGCTATGAAACAGTCACGTTTTGCTCGCGTTTATTGAAAAAAATACTTGTTCGCCTCTAGCCATTTGTCGCAACAAGTGACTGTTATTTGTAATCTGTTCAGAATTTTCAATTCAGCTAGTAGGCCTTCGATGTCTTTGTGGATAAGATTAAAGCTGTGGCCACGTCTCTCTCTCTCTTTCTCTCTCTCTCTCTCTGAGTCCCCTTCAGCCTTCCTCTGCCCTGAGTTGACAGCTGGCCGCTGCCAGTTGGTAGATTAGTTTAAGGAGACAAAATTAGGACAGGCTTAACGGATCTGTAGCCTAAGTAGATCGATCAAAGTAAGCTTTCACAAACCCGGTATCTGAATGCTCTGTTTCTCTGGCTGAAACCGTCAGGTATGGAGTTATTATGGGAGATGGAATGCCTACTGTTTAAGTTCCCATTTACGGAAAATTGCGTTAATACAAGGCCAGGGGACAAGTAGGCTATGTTTTCGTGTGTGTTGCTTGTTAGACGACAACATGGTCACATTCGTTTCGCCACAAAGACCACAATGTTTCTAAAAATTTAGCGAATGTTACGTCATGTGTCACGAGCGGGTAGATTACCGGTGAATTACATTGACGCTTACTGGGTGCGTGGAAACAAAGTAGTGTGTGTGTGTGTGTGTGTGTGTGTGTGTGTGTGTGTGTGTGTGTCCTAATTGCTCAATGCTCCGTTCTCTCCGTGTCACTTGTTTCATTCCAGCGTTCAGCGACAATGCCTCAACCCCGAGTCAAGCTGGTGGTGACGGGAGATGATTTCGGCTACTGTGCGAAGAGGAACCAGGGCATCGTGGATTGTTTCCAGGCGGGAGGCATTTCTAATGTGTCGCTACTGGTCAACTCCTCCGCGGCGAAAGACGCCACAGAGCTGGCCAAACGGTGAGCGGAAGGTTTCTTCAATCGATGTAACGTAAGAATTACATTAGCGCTATGGTAATACGGTAAAGATTTCCTGGTATAGTCGGCGTTGGGACGTCGCCAATGTTGTTAGAGTCGGGGTGAATGGCCGGGTGAACGGGTTGTAAAGCAACTGTTGTTACAAACTTCATGTACCATGTTACTTTGAGAAAGTTGTCATCTCTAACTATGTACTATAAAGAGGAATCTCCTGCCTATCCCACATTTTTAGCAAATTTATGGTCATTATGGTTGGTCTTTTCACACCCTGCCTTACAACTATAGGTCCACGTCTTCATATGACTGGTTAACAATTCCATGCATCATAAATAGATAGATAGATAGGTAGATAGATAGCAGTGGAGGCTGGGATACAGTTCGCATACAGTTGTAATAGACATGTGTAATGTTTTTGGATCTTGCTCCACACGCAGCAAAGCAGTAACAACAATTCAATAATAAGTAATAAAAGTGACAAAAAAGTGCAATAATAAGTGCGGTGGGGGGGTTGAGGTAGTGACGGTTGAGCAGGGGGGGCGTGGTTAGTTGAGCACACTGAAGGCAGCAGAGAGAACAGGGGGAGGCTGGGGTCCCTGATGATCTTCCCAGCCTTAGTGATGGATACCAAAGATAGATAGTAGGTTAGATAGATAGAACTTCATTTGACATGTGACATCAATAATCCCTCCCTTCTTTCCCTCAGTCATCACATCCCCATCGGTCTCCATGCCAACCTGTCGGAGGGGGCGCCTGTGTGTCAGAGTCTGAAGAGGGGGTCCACGCTGCTGAACAAGGATGGGTTCTTCCACGGGAAGATGGGCTTCCGGAAGGCTCTACAGAGCGGCCGGCTGAATATGGCTGAGGTAGGAAACCTCCCACAGTTTCTCTACGCGATCAATGTTAACAACAGCAAACTGGCAATAAGGAAATGTCAACATTGCTGAATTGACATGTGAAGCAGAGGGGTGGGTTCACCAAGACCGGTTCTAAGTCACCTGAAGGACTCGAGGTTTAGCTGCTCACTTCAATATTGTCTAAATATCAAATGCATTTGTTTTTTGTTCAGCAAATGCCAACTACGTACTGTCGAATAGTTAAGTCATACACCATTTTTAAAATTGTATTTATTCAGGGAAGTCCCTTTGAGACCAAGGTCTTTTTTTCAAGTGTGCCCTGATTACAATATATATATATACATCACAGACAACAATTTTACAGACAACAATCAATTATAACAACAGCACTTCAGGTTCCTAAAATGGCCCAGTGATACTAAAGCAGCAAGTCTCGAGTATCCTGCAGCTCATTCCATGCCCCAGGAGCACCATGACCAACAGCAGTTCTACTCAGCTCAGATGAGACACGTGGGACCTTCGTATTCTGTAGGCCTATTGTCTTATTATGGGATAGATAAACGCTGCTGGCTACAGTCATTAGAGTGGTGGTTCTGTCTGGTCCACAGAGACCTGCTACTGCTGGAACAGAGAGGGGGGGGGGGGTGGCTAGGTGCCAGTTATGCCTGGTATTGTTGGTGAGAGAAACACAGCGTCTCAAATGGGGGCCTGCTGCGTGCGCGGAAACAAAGTATTGTGTGTGTCTGTGGGTGTGGGTGTCTGTGTCCTAATTGCTCAATGCTGTGATGCCTGGTATTGTTGGTGAGGGAAACACAGCGTCTCATGTGGACCAGTCATTGTGTGTGGTTCTGCTCCCATTGAGTTGCTAGGAGAGCGTGTCAGCTGGACAGACACGGGAATAGAATGTAGGAAGTCAGAGATGGCATGCCTGTCTGTTTAGACTGGAGAAGGAGAAAAATTGTTGACATGTTGTTCCTCTTATCTACTCTACCCCACCACACCACCAGGGGGTCATTCAAATGACTGGAATCCCAGCATGGCCTATAGACCAGGGGAGGCTAGGGGAGGGTAGACATTGGAGGACGGGGCTCATTGTAACGCATGGAATGGTATCACACATTCCATGCATTCCATGCAGGTAGAATGATTTCTACCTCCACCAGCCTCACCTGCTACAAACAAGTGACTAACTTGTCTACTTAATGACCACAACAGTATACAAATGTACTCTTCTTAGTACATACTCAATCAATATTAATAATCAATCAATATTTGTGTAGTGCTTTTTACGAAGACAATTGTCTAAAAGTGCTTTACAACAAGAACAATACTAAACAATAAATACAGTACAAACAGTATAAACTAACACCAAACCATAGACCCCCCAAAAAAGCAAGCCAAGGAAAAACTCCCCAGAGGGGAGAAAAACATAGGGCCCAGGGGCAAGGACTAGTAGCTTGGCTAGCTAGGCTGCTGCTTTTCACAATGTTGATTCATAAACATGTAGGTGTGTGTGTGTGTGTGTGTCCTCTCAGTAGCTAGCATTGAGGGTCATAGGCTTGGCTTACAGTAAACCTAGCCAAGCAGAATCAACTAGTTATGCTAGCTATACAACTAGTTATGCTAACTATACAACTAGTTATGCTAGCTAAATAACTAGAACAATGAGTTCCAGAAACTTTGTGGGCTTGCAAAGTCGTATTATGGTAGTAGAAAAGGTTTACAGATGGTTTGGTTGATAGATAGATTTGAGAGTCTTATTTTTGTAGCAGATGAAGTTAAAGTTGATTTGGTTGGATGGATGGATAGAAGATGGATAGATACACACATAAATATTGAGCATAACCTTCATGTTTTCTAGGTCATAAACACAGATAGATGTATTTGTTCGTAGAACTCAGTGGTGATAGTCAGGTCTGGTGTTGTTTCGCCTGGCCTGAGGGAAATCTTTATCGTAACACCCTGTACTCAAGGTAATTTTTATCACTGACTGGGAAAGTGTTTTTCCTACACGGGTGAGTGTTTCTGTCCTTTAGCTGTGTGTGTGTGTGTGTGTGTGTGTGTGTGTGTGTGCTTTATTAGGGGGGTATTTGTGTGACTCTTGCATGCATGTCTCTCAGGTGGATATTTGTCCCGAAAAGGTATCAGGTGTGTATTCATGCTTTCCCCCTGGCATTTATTAATCTCTCAGGTGTGTGTTTTCTCACTCCTCGTGTGTGTGCGTGCATGCGTGTGCATGTGCATATGCATGTGTGTGTATGCGTGTTTTCTCACACCGTGTATGTGTGTATTCTCACATTGTGTGTGTCTCAGGTGGAGATGGAGCTCAGGGCCCAGGTCCGCCTTTTTGGGGAGCTGATGGGTCACCTGCCGTGTCACATGGATGGTCACCAGCACGTCCATGTGCTACCAGGTAGGAGTGTGTGTGTGTGTGTGTGAGTTTAGATCCATAAATCGACACATTGCTTGACCTAGTCAGTGTGAGTGGGAGACCTGTGCTGTAACCATGTGACACTCTGACTCATCTCTACTGACTCTGACTCATCTCTACTGACCCTCTACTCATCTGTACTGATTCTCTGACTCATCTCATCTGACTCTCTAACTTATTTCGACTAATCTCTACTGACTCTCTGACTCATCACTTCTGACTCTCCTCTACTGACCCTCTACTCATCTCTACTGACTCATCTCTACTGACTCTCTACTCATCTATTCTGACTCATCTCTACTGACCCTCTACTCATCTCTACTGACTCTCTGACTCATCTCTACTCATCTCTGACTCTCCTCTACTGACCCTCTACTCATCTCTACTGACTCATCTCTACTGACTCTCTGACTCATCTCACACATCAGGCCCTGCGTCACACTGTGGATGTGGGTGGAGTCATGGGGTTCATGAAGTAGTTGAGAAGTCGTGTGTGAGTGTGAGGGTGTGAGGGTGCGTGTGAGAAACCCAGGGACTTGTGAGGCTTTAATGATGGTCTTCTCATCACAGTGACCCTCGAAAGATAGGAAAGACCCCAAAGTTCCTCTGTAGAGTCAATGTGGAAGCTTATTGGTTGACTAGCTTCCTCTGCAGTTTCCAACTTTAGGATGGCGCTGACTAAACATGCTGTATGTGTGTGTGCGCGCGTGCGTGTGCGTGTTTGTGTGTATCAAGAGGTGCGTGAGGTATTTGCACAGGTGCTGTCTGATTGCGGGGTCCCCTACACGCGTGTTCCAGTGGAGGCCGGTCTACACGCCTGTCCTTGGCTGTCTCCTGGCCTCCGAGACTTCTACACAGAGGTTGAGAAGGACGCCCTGGAGTCTGTCCCTGTGTTTCACCGCCATGGCATCAGGTGTGTGTATGTGTGTGTGTGTGTGTCTCTAAGTCTAATCAGAAAGCATGACATCACAGGGACACACTGGGAAAAAACGTATTTGTTACTCAATAAATGGCTTCCCTCCAGATGAAACATCTTATGAATCTGATTGACCTTTCACAGTCAACTTTGAGTCAGACTCAAGTTACCCTCTGTCTGAAACAGTCAGGTCACAGTTAACCTCTGTTGAAACAGTCAGGTCACAGTTAACCTCTGTTGAAACAGTCAGGTCACAGTTACCCTGTGTCTGATATCACATCAGGCACCTCAGGGTGTGTTCTGACCCAGTTTGAGTCCATCACTATTGTTGTTGTTGTTGTTGGGAGAGATGGGCTGTGCTCCAATTCTCTACCCTTCATCACACAGAAGTGTGTACTTATACATTCCCCCCCTTGCATTTAGAAGTGTAGGGCCTTTTAGGTTGGCAGTTAAATTATTGGCAAGGAAATGTGGCTATGTATTGTTAATAACAAAGCATATCTTAATATTAATAGTCAAGTAATTTGATTAACACTATCTGCAAAGAATTGTTGAGATTGTGTTGATTAGAGCAAGGAAGGGTCAAGAATAAATCAAATGAGGCTTTAATATTCTCTCCCCTCCCAGGTGGCCTGATGTCTACCTAGGCCTCACCACAATGGGCCTCAACATGTCCGTCCCCAACCTCCAGAGGGCCTTCAGCCATGCCCTGGAAGCAGGGACATTGCCCCCTGCTGGTGAGAACGGGTCTAGCACCCCCACCACCATCACAGCTGAGCTGATGGTGCACCCTGGCTACCCCAGTCACCCCCAGGAGGGAGGTTGTGGAGAGGGACCTGATGACTTCTCATGCTCCACGGCCAGGCAGCATGAGCTGAGCACACTGAAGGATCCAGCCCTCCTGGCCTTCTACGCCCAGGAGAGAGTCCAGCTGTGTGCCTTCAAGGATCTCTGAGCCCCCCCCCCCCTCATCTCCCCATGCTGCTCTCCTTTCATCGGTGCGTGCAACCATACCTCCGAGCCAGCGGGTGGCACCACTCGTCTCTCTAGAAAGCACACGCCTGTGTTCACTGTGGTGACCCCCTCTCCCCCCCCACAGATGTGACACAGACCAGTGAGGGATGCTTCTTAATAGTCTAAAGTAGCTTCCTCCCCTCGTTTCTCCTCCCTTACCTGTAATGATCTGAAAACACAGGATGGGTGTTATTTGTTTACACCTGTCCAGTTGTGTCACCTCTGTGCAGACGAAGGAAGGGGGAGACAAGGGCACTTTCTCAATTGTTAGAAACTCGACTCCTCGCGTCCTCTCCTTCATCCTCCACCCGCTTCTTCTCAAAAAGCATTGGAGGAGAACATGTATGGGGAGGAACCTAGGACTTCTCTTCCAATGCGCTTTGAGTAGGAAGCGAGTGGAGGACGGAGGAGAGGACGCGAGGAATCATGTTTCTAACAATTGAGAAAGGGCCAAGGAGAGGGAGCCACTTGTAAGTTGTTGAGATGTACCTCGCATCTGTATCTTTCAGATCTACAGGAACTGTCCAGGGCTAGGAGCTAGCTAGCTATACACTCAGCTAGCTATTTCATTATAGATTTTAGACAGGACAGTCATAGAGCATAATAACCAATCTCTGGGACAGTTGTCCAGAGTTAGGAGCCAGCTAGCTAAAGCTAATTATATATTTTAGACAGGACAGTTGTCCATGGGTAGGAGTTAGCTAGCTAAAGCTAATGACTGATTTTAGACAGGACAGTTGTCCAAGGAAAGGAGCTAGCTAGCTAAAGCTAATGACAGGACAGTTGTTTTCCAATCATCTCAGGTGAGGGAGGCAAGCACAAATAGCACTTACATGTTTCTCATCCTCACACAACCTCAGATCAGGTGCACATCGAGTGTAGATGTCAACACAGATAACTGCCAAAATGGTGCGTCCAGAAGAGGCCGTGCCTTTATTTTAAACGTTTTATTTTTAGAGTTACGTTATTTGCATATGTATGAATAACTGTGCATGTAGTCTAGGTCTTAAAATGTTCCTATTTTTAAGATAATCTTGTATATTTTTCTTACAGTTTGTGTTAATCCCTATTTATGTATTGATGTTCTTGGAATGTCACATGAAGATCAAGCACAATTGTCAAACGGTTCAATGCAAGACTGCAGGAGCCAATGGCAGATGTACTGTATGTTTATATGTATGAATAAATCAAAGAAGAAGACTCAATGCTTGAATTCATCTGCTTATTTCAATGACCTTATTATTATTATTATTATTATTATTAACCAGCTAGCATTGTTTTCAAAGGAGGGTTTGATAGATTGCGTGCCTTATCTGCAAGAACAGTGGTTCCCAAAATGTGGGTCATGACTGAATCCTGGAAATCCTGTTTTGATTTACTTCCAAGTGGGTCACAGGAAACCTCCAGAACCTTAAGGTGGTCCAGGAAACCTCCAGAACCTTAAGGTGGTCCAGGAAACCTCCAGAACCTTAAGGTGGTCCATGACAGATAGGATGGGAACCATGCTAAACATGTCCTTCCCTGCCACTGACAACAGAGGCTGGTGGAGGTAGAAATCGGAAGACTCAGGGCTCATTGTAATGCATAGAACAGTATAAGGAATGGTATCAAACAATGTCCTCAGATTTCTACCTCCGCCAGCCTCCCCTGCTGGAATGATACATTGATTGCCGACTAGGATGTGATGCATGTTTATAGATCGCTGGCTTCATTGATGATGATGATAATATAGAATTCTAAACCTTTAATTCCAATTGATTCAACTCGACCATTCCTCATTCCGTTCCAGTCATTACAATGAGCCCATCCTCCGATTTCTGCCTTCGCCAGCCTCCTGGTATGAGGTGCAGATCAGTTTAAGCAGTCATTACTCCAGCTTGTCCCGTCCTGTAGCGGCTGGCAGGCCTGAGGTAGGGGAGAAGGGCAGTGATAAGCAACTACAGTATTGCTATAATCTTCTTGGACCAGGACCAGGTAGGTAATATGCCCTATAATCTCCTTGGACTAGGGACAGTTAGGTAATGGACCCTGGCCAATGGCAAGGCTCCATAGCAGGTGTTACAGGAAGCAATCCGTAATAAACATTCTTCACCTGAACATGAAAGGGTCAAGCACGCCAGGCGTGGTTGGATAGTGGTGAAGGCTGTCCAGACGCCTGGCCGTACTTTTATTGAGTCAATTCAATTCAAGATATAATTAGTGGTGTCCAAGGTGCATAGTTCATGTGTGAATTCAGCTCATTTGATGGCCTTTGAATACCTGGTCAAAAGGTGCTTTGTGTAAATTCAGGCCAGGGGAGGCTAGTGCAGGTAGAAATCAGAGGACAACTAATTTTAATGTATGGGATGGAATAAGGAATGGTATCAAACACACGTTTTTGATACCATTCCCCATTCCATGCATTCCAATGAGCCTTTCCTCCGATTTCTACCTTCACCAGCCCCCCCTGGTGTTCTACCTCCGCCAGCCTCCCCAGGTGTTCTACCTCCGCTAGCCTCCCCTGGTTTAGGCCCACAATGTTGTTACTGTCTGTGCCTTAGAAGCGAGGTCATGTCCTCTCCTCAAGCGTTGATAATAGGGATTGAGATATCCATCAGGGGAGGCTGGTGGAGGTAGAAGTCAGAGGACAGGCTCACGTGTTTGATACCATTCCTCATTTCGCTTCATGCATTACAATGAGCCTGTCCTCAGATTTCTACCTCCACTAGCCTTGCCAGATTCTGACAAGTACAAATCTCAATGCACAATCCAAGATCCTCTGTGTATTCTGCCTACATTTAATTAACCAAGACTCCCATTGAATAGATCTCTCAAAACCAGAATTTATCTTGCTCACTAGATTCTACAGACTCCTTCAGAGAATTAAGACAATGGTCAATATGATGACTGATTGGAAGGCAATTTATGGTTTATATAATATATATAATATTGCAACCAGTTTGAATCAGATTACCACTGAAACATGGTGTTACACAATGTAGCATTTTTCTGGTGACCCTGTTAAAATGTCACCCAAAACATGGCTCAGGCTTTTAAATGGTTGCAGATGTGTTGGAGGGAAACTAGGCGTTGTATGGGCTGACTGTGTTCAGTATGGTGCCCCCTAGTGGTAGGTTGTTGCACCACATTAGTACAGCACAGGCCAACAAAAAAAAGGCCAAATACTTTCCAGACAGCCAAGCTCCAGGGTGTGTGTGTGTGTGAAGAATACACGGAGGTGGAAACAGGCTAGTTTAACAGACAGTATCAAACACACATTCCTAATTCCGTTCCATGCATTACAATGAGCCCATCCTCCGATTTCTACCTCCACCAGCCTCCCCTGGAACACCACACCCACTCCCTGCCTTTGTTCGGCTACAGCGGGCCTTGGCTAGTTATACAAGAGGAAGTACGCTGGTCTTATAGGAAGCTTGGGTCTCCTCCTTCCTTACACACAAAAAAAAAAGCCAAATACAAAACTACATCATACCAAAATCTACAGCTGAGCCCTGTTGATTTTCCATGATGTGTGATGTCACTTTGAACATATGCCTATGTCTACCTTCAAATATCACCTTGCAACGACAATCTTGAGGCCCAAAGAACCTACATCAGAAGCAGTGTTCTAATTCTCCAACCGTTTCCTGAAATGTGCACCCACCAACATGGCTACAGAGGAAAGGGCTTGTCTGAGATCAAATGACACACTCGATGTGGGGAAGGGCACTAGTAAACACTTCAGGAGAAGGATGGAGAGATGGGACAGACAGAGAGCACACACTCACTCACCTCCCTCCCTCCCACCCACCCACACACACTCACCTACCCTCACTCACCTCCACAACGGCAGCACACAGACAGTGAGGCCAAATGGTTAACCATCTTTATTAAGAAATCATATTGGACCGAATCATACAGCTGTTTCACACTCGGTTCGCCTCTCCGCTGCAGTCCCTGTCCGACCCACCGCACCTGGACAGCCCTCTCCCCGCTGAGTAGACCCCGGCCCGAACTAGGCTGCGTAGACCCAGGCCCGTACTAGGATGAGTAGACCCAGGTCTGTTCTAGGCTGAGTAGACCCCGGCCTGTTCTAGGCTGAGTAGACCCTGGCCCGTACTAGGATGAATAGACCCCGGCCCATTCTAGGCCCACCTGAGGTAACTCTTTGGTCTCCTCTGGGGTTCCCCCTGACAGCTAAGCTAGTCCCCTCGAGGGGCCGCTGGAGTACAACGTCTACCACTGATAACATCTCTGATAATACGTCTGAGAGGGTCATATATACATTGAGGAAGTGGGGTTCTAATTGTAGAATGGGTTTCTAGATGAAATAGAGATGCTGTAGAAGTGAGAGCAGGCTGGACAGTTAACCAACAGGAAGTTAACCACATTAACTAGCAGCAGGGGCGTGAGAAGTGCTAATTGCTATAAGTTGTTGGAACAGAGAGGGGTTGGGAGGAGGTAGAGATGGTCCTAGGTTGTTAACCCGTGGGGATATATCCATCTATAGTAACCACTGGGGATATATCCATCTATAGTAACCACTAGGGATATATCCATCTATAGTAACCACTAGGGATATATCCGCTCTATAGTAACCACTAGGGATATATCCACTCTATAGTAACCACTGGGGGTGGGACTGAATGGGACTTGTGTGTATAATGTAAAACCCCATCAGGAAGCCGGCAGAGAATGCAAAGACAGACTTGCAAGTCTGAAGCAGATGCAAAGAGAAGAGATGCAAAAGAGAACGCAAATTATAAATCAGTCTACTCTGAAAAGGCATTTTTTTGGCCCAGGGCTTAAATAAAAACACAATTCTTCTTCTTCAAATCAATCACACAAACTTCTCAACCTTCCTTTTTTCTTTTTTTTTTTCTTTTTATAATTTTAGAAACAACGTAATTGGTAACAATATTGGTGTGTTGGTGGCCATTCTGGTCTGTCTACTCAGGGGGTCACACAGTGAGGGGAGGGGGCCTGAGCGAGGGCTTGATCCACAGAGTACAGTGCAACTCCAGAAGCAGAGAAGAATTCATAAAGGAAAACATTTCACCACACACTCCCAGGGCCCAGCTGTCAAACGGTCGTCTTACGTTTCTACGGTTTTGTTTTCGTAAGACATTCTCTTTTCGGGTGTGACAGAACAAAGATGAGACTACAGGAGAAAAAACATAACAAAAGCATAACAACCACATCTTTGCCTTCTCTGCAAGAAACTCTCCTTTCAAAACTTAGGACTACGAGAGAGGCCTACTGATTCACTCTTCCTCTTTACTTTCAACAGAACAGCAGAACTAAAACATTGGACATTTGCATTTTTCCTCTATAAGATATTTTTCCTTAGTTCTCCATCTTAACATGAAGTTCTCTAAACACTTTTTTCATCTTTTTCATTTTTCTTTTTTAATTTAAGAAAATAGTAGAAAGTTAGTAACGGCTTTAAGCCAGGAGGAAGAGGAGGAGGAAGAGGAGGCGAATCCTGTCTGATCCACAGAGAGTCCAGCGTGGGGGGGCACGGGCGGGCTGCTCCTGGGCTGCTAGGATGACGTGTGTGTGTGTATGTATGTGTGTGGGAGAGGGAGGTGTGTGTGAAGGAGGGAGGGATGAGGGAAGGTAAAGAGAGATGGGGGAGGGAGATATTTGGTTGGGCAGGTGATTGAGGGGAGGGGGGGTGGGGCTGGATAGGCCAGGTGAAGGGGGGGGCGGGGATAGGGGTACACACTTGTCAGGTAATCAGTCCACTGGCCTCTTCTCGCCGTGTTTCTTTGTAAACTCCTCTGCGTTCTTAAAGAATTTTTTCCGGTCCTTTGAGTATTCTTCTGCTAGGTCTGCCCTGAGAGGGTGCTCCGGCTGGGGATCGTTCACCAGCGCGATGAGGGACTGGATCACTGCGGGACAACCAAATAAGATCAGTCACACAACACAGACTGGGTTCAGTCAATCAAATCAAAATCAAAATGAAATCAAAACTTATGCTGTCATGTACATGACATCCAGCCATAATTGATGTAGTGGAATGTTTTGGGATCTTGCTCCTCGATCAACAACAATCAACGAGTCAACAATGGAAAGTATTGACCATTGTCTTAAACCTCTGAAGGATGCAATAGAATCTAGAGCGAGAGAAATCCTTGTTTTGAGAGACCTATTCAATGGTAGTCTTGGTTAATTAGATTGAAACTGAACAGGGAGTAGCTTGCACTGGGCATACATGTTGGGATGACTGGTCTCATCAGATGAAAACATGTTAATCAAACCTGTTACAACAATAATGTGAGCCTTCAGTTCATCCTCCCCATCATTTCTCTGTACGTGCAGTTTAACTTGTTCGTCTGCTCAAATGCCAAGGTATGATGTGAGCGTTGCATAATTGATATACATTCTATCTATGGGAATGCTATGGTTGTATGTAGGCCAACATATTGCCTTAAGTTTGCTCTCCGCAGGATGTTTGAACAGCGTGGCGCGGGATTGCATTATCCAAACCGACTCGCATTTGTCAATTAATGTAAAAATGTCCTAAAAATACAGCTAAAATGCAGAATTAACTGAGGAACATATCGCTTTCACCTTGCTTTGAACAACGATGTCATTGGCGATCAAAGAGAGTTACTCTATCATGACAAAACATCAGTTTCATTTGCTCTGAGATGTTTAAACATTGTGGTGGAGCCAAGTGGACAAGGTGGCGCTGCGCCACTCTGCCATTGTTTGGGGAGAACCCTGACATGCACTGAGGACAGCAGCAGACTTGTGTAGTATCACAGCTCCAGGCAGAACATCAACAACAATAATCACTGAATAATCGCACAAAGTGCAGTTCTGTCACAATTTAAGTGCTTAAAAGTGACTCAAACATCAACCGATCACCAATAGGAGGTTGTGCCAGTGAAGCAGCGTTTCTACAGCCTTGTGATGATATCACTGTGCCAATGCTCACACCAGCTTCTGGAAGAGCTTCACACACACACACACACACACACACACACACACACACACACACACACACACCTTAACCCTAACACCCCCACCTTGGTCAGTTTTGGTAGCTGGCTTCCAGTTCTCAGCGCTGATGACGGGCAGACACACCTGGCCCTTCTCGTCAATGTTGGGGTGGTAGATCTTGGTCTTGAAGGTGATCTTGGGGGGCTTGAACGGGTACTCGGCGGGGAAGATGATCTCGATCCTGAATGCCCCTTTGTCGTAAGGAGGGTTGTCCTGTGGATGAGGAGATCGACACGTTGAACAACCGTTTGTGTCCCATAGAACCAGCCCAGTATGAGACAGAAGTACATTAGCATAGCCCAGGTCTACGTCAAGGGAGTCTGGTAGAGGTATAAATCAGAGGCCCGTCCTCCGATTTTTCTATCTCCACTAGCCTCCGTTGGTCTACATTCAGACGATTTAAATTCCTTTTATCAATCGATGGAAAGCCATTGAATAGCACTCTACGCTCTGAGAGAAATAATCAATAACTTAGCACTGCAGAAATGAGAGTGCAATATGAACCATAGTACTTACAGGCACGATAAGACCTTGCCATGTCAATATGTTTGATTCATCGACAATGATGTTTCTGAAGTTTTTCATTCCAGACTTGCGAATTTCATCAAGTTCCTGAGAGGAGAAAGAACGATAAAAGTGAAATGAGATCATAAGCTCTTCTAACTCTGCTGTTGTTACGCAGAGAAGGGAAGCAGAACATGTTTACACATAAGTATACTGTTGATTTTAAACATGTTTACATAAATGACAACATGAGGCCAACAATGACATTATATCAGTGTCAATGCTAGTGATAGCCACTTAAGCGGTCAAGACACCAAGTAGGAGAACTGGGCGGTCTAGGTTTCGGTTTTGTTTATTGGTCCGGTTTCGTTTTTGTTTACTACTCCTAACCGGGATGACCGAAGGCGCAGTTACCTACAGGCTTCTGGACGAGTCGGAGATGTACGAGCTCTAGCAAGCTAAATGCTATAGCTAATTATTGGATGGCTATCGCTAGCTAGACCAACGCGTGGATCACAGAGGCAGCAACTAATGGCACCTAGCTAAATTGACCAGTGAAAAGCCAGTTTCTGAAGCTAGCATTATTCTGTTAATTGAAACTCCGGAGTGGCTCAACCGGATGAAAAAATGATACCAGACGACACTTCCACACCCTAATTTGTGTGATAGCTGATGCTATAGCTAGTTAGCTAGCTAGCTGGGGTTCAGCGCATCTAAAATCGGATGTTGTTGGCCAGCTAGCTAGCTAACTTAGTTGACAGCTAGCTGAAACATTCGCTACATAGTCAACTAACACGTTAATGTATTTAATGTATTTATACTGCGTCTTTGTGATTCTGGAATTATAACTGAGGCAATGAGATTGTACTTCCCGTTGAGTCACTCACGGACATAACAAAACGCCCTGTCCTCGTTTAGTTGGCTAACGATGGAAGCTGTCAAACGGCGAAGTCAGCTTGATCTGCTCAACAACGGACATTGTTCAGCCGAGCTAGAGAACCAAATGTGATGACCAGAATTTTTGATCACTGTTGTCTAAATGTTTGTCGTACTAGTAGCTGCTTTGGTGGCTAATTAGACAAAGTATGATAAAAATAATAATAAAAATAAATAACGTCGCAGACTGGCTTGCTAGCTGAATGCCATTTACTTCCCTGATCCCGTCCAGAAGAAACCCGGTGTCTCATTCTATGGCCTAATTTGCCGGTGCTTCTCTTCCCTAGCAGCTAACCTGTGAGCAACAACATTTAGCTAGTGACTTCTCCCTTTTTACGGGACCTTATCCAACACATATAGACCAAACACATACGAGGGAGAGACGAGATATCTTGTCTGAGTTGGGCTGAAGAATGATCTGTCCCATTAATTGTCTATTGCACCTCGAATGTTAATTGAGATATGAAAATAGGAAGATCAGGAGGTCTACCTTGTGCAGCCGTCTGCTCGCCGCCATCTTGAATCTGCTGTTCCCACAATACACAGCGTCAACAACCAGGGCGGCTTCGAAAAACAGATCCCTCCAGAAAGAAAATATGTCTGCCAAAAGTGTTATAATACCATATGGGCCACATTCATATGAGAAAAAATGTATAAGTCACACAACGTTATGATAGTGCAGTTAGATTTATTTTATTTTATTATAAATGATTAAGATTTGAAAAAAAAAGGTCCGTATTTTTAATTAATGAAATACCCAATTGATCCTCACGAGCAGCCCATCACCTATCTTTCCTTTACCATAACCAAAACACACAAAGAAGCACATACATTTGGAAACAGATGTATAGCATGCTATTGTCTATGTCAACAACCACTAGGTGGCGCTGTGCCTGGCTAACGAACCCTCGTAATTGTACCAGTGGACAATGGTAATACCCCAACAATGCTTAGCATGAACTCGACTCCCATAAACTCCCATACATTTCCCTGAAAGAGCATCGAATGCACGGCCTGGCATGCAAAACTCCTGTTAGGAGGGGGTGGGGTGGGGGTGGGGGGAGGGGGTTGATAACTGTTTGATACACTACCAGTGTTTGATACCATTCCTCATTCCATTCCTTATTCCATTCCATGCAGTACAATGAGCCCATCCTCCGTTTTCTACCTCCACCAGCCTCCCCTGAAGTGTACCATTTATGAAGGAGCTCCCTTGTATTTAACTAGATCAGATAATCTATATACATATCCTTAGAAGGGCTGTGGCTAGAGCCACCTGAGATTGCAATACTTGATAATAACCACCAGAGGGCGGCACATGTATTATTTACCAGTGTATAACCAGCAGGGGGCAGCAGAGGTCTTATTTACCCTCAACTGTAATGGTTGTCACTGGCGTCAATGGATAATGTGTTTCTTGTCAAGCGTACAAGCCACATGCCACAAGCCACAAGCCACAGTCACCTCAGAGTCAGGGAGCTGGTGAGTGTTTGGCTCCCGGTACGACCACAGTCTCTATCTGGGGAAGAGGAACAGACTAATCTCCTCGCTGCCCTGCAGCAGCGTCATTACAGCGTCACTCACTACAGACTTACTACTAAAGGGCATCTGCTTACTTAGTGAGAAGCCCTCAGTTGAGGGTGATCTTAGTTTCAGAAATGTTTTGTCTGATGAGGGGCTTGAGAATGGACACACTCTCCCCAAGCCATAAGTGGGTTCCCAATAAAACTACATAAACAGACAACTTATATTGTGTTTTTTATTTTATTATAGATTATAGAAATTTCATTTTTCAGCTGTAAAATGTGTTGTGACATTCATGTGAAATGCACTTTAATAAAATGTAATCTGATTAGATTACGGGAAACTGTAGGGGAGGAGGAGACAGCGCTGTGTCCTGAGAGGCTGGGTGTTTCTGGGACCAGTCCAGGCGTGACGGGACATGACTAGAAGTCTGCGATAAAAACATGCCATAAACAAAAGTACCTTAGGAGAAACCGCTTTACTCTCTCTTTCTTTCTTTCTCTCTCTCTCCCTCCCTATCTCTTCCCCCCCCCCCACCTCTCCCTCTCTCTCTCATATGTTATGTTTGGAGCCTGGAACTAAAGCAACACCTGTACCTGCCAAGTACTGATGGAAACAAACCTGGCTAAGCGCTTAATTGCCGCATGTCTGTAATTGGTGGATTATCAGGTTGCACAGACCACATCAATGGCTGACCGCCAACTCATTTCCAGTACAACTTCTTGTAAAAGAAATGTCATCTCAACAAGAGTGATCTAGATCAATACACCTCTTTATACCCTAGGTCTTCTGTTTACTACAGTAGTATATCAGATACTTCGAGCTGTCCCAGTGGTTCTCAGGAGGGAGAGAGCGCAAGAGGAGCGAGAGAACGAGGAGAACAAGAGGAGAGAGCTAAAGGGGAGAGAGAGAGGGAGAGACAGAGAGAGAGAGAGAGAGAGAGAGAGAGAGACAGAGAGAGAGAGGGAGAGAGAGAGAGAGACAGAGAGAGAGAGGGAGAGAGAGAGAGAGAGACAGAGAGAGAGAGAGAGAGAGAGAGGTGGCGGTTTCTCCTCAAGTCACCGGAATGTACAGGACCCTCATACAGGTCCAATCGGAGGTAAACAGAGGGACCTTTGGGTCAGTACAAAATGGGGGGGGATCCTAGGGGGATATCGTCTGCCAGGGGACATTGGTCTGGGAATGGAGGTCCTCTCAGCTTCCATGAAGAACAGAAAGCCATGGCATGTGGCTTGTACGCATCTTCGGAGCATTGAACTGTCATAGTATAAACAAGCAAGGAGAGCAAGATTACAGACACATTGTCTACTTACACTCAAAAACCTGCCATGCTTGAGATTGTTTGTTTGTTTCCTTATTTGCAGTTGTCTTTTCCCGTAAAAGCGGATGCTGAGAATTTCCCCTGGTTGAAGGGACCAATCAAAAGCAGTTATCATGTTGTGAAGCAATCACAGGAGAGTATGAAGTGGGTTGGCTGATGGTTAGCTACTTAGGTAAGATAATCATATTGGCCAACAATCAAATAGATAAAGACAGGCAGGCAGGCAGACAGACAGGCAGGCAGACAGACAGGCAAGCAGATAGACAGACAGGCAGACAGACAGGCAGACAGACAGACAGACAGACAGACAGACAGATAGACAGACAGATATCCATACACAGACAGACAGACAGACAGACAGACAGACAGACAGATATCTATACACACAGCCGGCCCCCATCCCCCCCCAGCTCACACACCCACACACACTTGTATAACTGTGACCTCAGTGTGAAAATAAATGATTGTTGATCTCCAAACACAAATAAAATACTCTCACTGAAAAGACTTACATACAAGCATTCTATCTGTACCTTCAAGCCTGAATAGTCCTCCTCAGTTTGTTTGCATTGAGGATGGACCTCATTCACCACCAACCCAAACACTCATACATATCAACCGGCCCATTGAAATATCAGGGTTTAATGCCTTCAATGGAAGAACAGGGGGATGAATGAAGAGAGAGAGGAGAGGAATAAAAAGAATTATGCTGGGGTTTCCTGTAAACCATATGACTCCACGCTGGCGTGACCAGACTTGTCTACCTGCGCCTTTATCTCAGGGTGCATTCTGGGACAGGTGGAAAGCACCGTAGGAGGATGTTGGTGGTTCACATGAGGGACCATAGATGTTTGTGTGGAGGACCAGAGTAGTGCACGCATGTGTGTGTGTGTGTATGTGTGTGTGTGTGTGTGTGTGTGTGTGTGTGTGTGTGTGTGCATGCACATATGTGTTTGTGTGTGTGTGTGTGCACACGCATGTGTGTGTGTGTGTGTGTGTGTGTGTGTGTGTATGTGTATGTGTGTGTGTGTATATGGGTAGCATTTGTGAATGCAGTCTGGGAATACAAGAAATGAAACTTGTGTTGTTCTTGTTCTTCTGAAATGGGGTTTCCTGAGTTCCCACTGCGAACGAAAGGGCAGCAGGGCTGTTGACCCCTGCAGACAGAACTGAGTGTGTGTGTGTGTGTGTGTGTGTGTGTGTGTGTGTGTGTGTGTTTCTGTGTTTCTGTGTTTCTGTGGAATTCTATGTTGCCCCTGGCAGAGGAACTGATTCTTTATGGTAAATGCCACTAGGACCAGGACTGGCATGTCCCATAGATAGCCTGAGGGCATTACTCAAACCAACTCACTCTCTCTCACACACACACGCATACACATACACTCATGCATACACACACACACACACACACACACACACACACACACACACACACACACACACACACACACACACACACACACACACACACACACACCACAACACTCCCACCAGCATTCTATTGTCAGTTTCCCCCAGGCAATATTCCCCAAAATGTCATGAATAGCAATGCTGAAAGATGAAGAAGCTAACGATGCTCCAACGACACATTCTACTAGTTAATACAGCTCTACTGTCCATCTCCTCTCAGCAAGGGTTCAAACCCGGGTCTTCTATATGAAAGACCCAAGTGTCTACCATTACATCAAGTGGACATCCTCAAAGTCTGAGGGCGACACTTGAGTTGACATGTCTCAGACAGGGCTACCTCATCACAAGAGCGTGATTCTTAACCACCTCCGCTACACATGGTCCAATGGAAACATGGAATTTCATGAAAGCGCTTGATTTGACGGAGGAAGTTGGAATCTGGAGCTGAAGCCGATCATTCTACAGACAGCCTTATCAGATGACAGCTGGAATGAGGCAGAGAAAAGAACAGGGGAGTGAGATGAAAGGACTGATAAGGGGTGATAGATGGAGAAAAAAGAGATTAGGAATGGGAGAGAGAGAGAAGGGGAAGGAGGGAGGGAGGGAGAGAGGGAGAGAGGGAGAGACATAAATAGCTCAGGTTGGGTTAATTTACGGGATGAAGGTGGAGACTTTCACCTTTTTCCACTCAGAGTGAAAATGAAAGTTAGTTCAGGTGTCTATATATACACACACCTCAGCGTCCACACACTCCAAAACACACACACACCTGGAAGCAGCAACCCAGAGCTCTACACACACACACACACACACCTGGAAGCAGCAACCCAGAGCTCTACACACACACACACACACACACACACACACACACACACACACACACACACCTGGAAGCAGCAACCCAACCGACGCGCAGCATCAGAATGGCATCTCCAATTGCAGCTCTTCTTTTCATCATGACAATCTGCTTGGGCTACACAACAGGTAAGACAAACACACACACACACACACACACACACACACACACACACACACACACACACACACACACACACACACACACACAAGCACCCACACAGTTCAACTGTATATAAACATCTAGCTATATAATGCAATTAATCAATATGAACATGAGTTGTAACTACAGTGCAATAGAGAGATTGATCTGGCCATGGACTCTGGGGATCAAATTGTAACTGAAAGTGCTACAGTACATTTCCTCTAAAAACAAAACACATTAAACATGCTCGTGAAGGATTCAGAAAGAGGAAGTCTCTAGTCTGGGCCAACAGACCCCCTTTAGAATGTAGTTAGAAATCTGTCTTAAACATTAGGTTCAAATTTCAAGAGTCTGCTCCCCATTGGCTAAACTATGTGGGAAGCAGTGAGCATGATGTAACTGTTTATTTCCGAGAAATGTACTGCTTTTTTCTCTGTGACTGTATTCAGATTTGGTCTTTCTCTTTCTTTCTTTCTTTCTTTCTGACTCTCTCTCTTTCTTTCATCCCCCTTTCATCTCCCGGTGCTTTCCTCTGTCCTCGGCTTTCTCCTCTTTGACCACATGCTGACTATACTCTCTCTCTCTCTCTCTCTCTCTCTCTCCGTCCTCCAGCGTTCTCGGAGCATCCTGTGGACTGCTGTCTGAAGATCACGGACCGCCGTTTCCCCCGCAGTTTCACAGTGGTGTCATACCACCTCCAGACCATCGAGGAGGGCTGTGACACCAACGCCACTGTGTGAGTGCCATATGATCACCTCTACCACCAAACATCTCATTGGCAGTCTGTTACATACTAGAGTAAAGTTGTTAGAAACATGATATGACACCTGCTATAAAGCATGAATAAACACCTTGTAGGAGAAAGCTCTCATCACTGTGCTATCATCACTCCATTGTTATAAAAGCCAGTTTCAAGACTAGGCGGTTTGGAATGCTGCCAGATTCTGCTCCCCATTACTGGCTGACTGATCTCCTTAGGTGGTGCCTGGAGCACTATTTGGCAACCATAGTTGCAAAGACTCCATCCAAGGTTTTCCACCACTCAAGGCCATGGTGCTAGACCACTGGACCACCCAAGGCCATGGTGCTAGACCACTGGACCACCCAAGGCCACCTGAAAGACGTTATAATTGTGACTGTGATGTTTGTGTCGTTCCAGGTTCGAAATGAAGATGGGGGCGCGGCTGTGTGCCCCTCTCCCCACAGAGAGGAAGTGGGTGGCTGATGTTATCAAGCGGTTGGAACGCAGTAAACAGGGTAAGGACATGAATCTACAGTGCACTGGTGACTTAATCAATAACATAAGAACAACCCATCAACATGTAATAAGGTTGTATCTTGTTGTTGTTGTTGTTGTTGTTGTTGTGATATTTTCAGGAAGTATCTCTCTCTACTTCCTAACTGTCTCTCTTCTCTTTTTCAGATTCATAATGCTGTTCCTGAACCTGTTGGTTCCAAGGGAGGCTGGTGAAGGTAGACATCAGATTCATGATGCTGTTCCTGAACCTGTTAGTTCCAGAGGAGGCTGGTGGAGGTAGACATCAGATTCATGATGCTGTTCCTGAACCTGTTAGTTCCAGAGGAGGCTGGTGGAGGTAGACATCGGAGGACGGGCATATGTTTTATCCACATTCATTTAGATAATTAACTATTTTTTTGTTATTTTTTAAACCAGGGAGTCTTTCAAGAGTTCATTGTATATGGTATTCTGTAGGGCATTTGTTAGCAGTATATAATATATAACTAAATAAATAACTGCACAACATTTGAAATATGTTCATGCTGTATATTATATATAGATGTGTATATTTGGTTTGGTATTTGGCCTTGTGTAGCTGTACTAAATGATATTGATGCAGACTGCTTTCACACCAGCACCAAACAGTGAAGCAAAGATTGGTGCCAAGATGTCCCTTTAGGGTGTTTGTACAGTAAACGGCAGCGTTTAAATATGTTTGTTGCTAAAATAACATTTCCATCTGTGATTTTTTATACTGTCAAATTGTGTAGTGTACAGTTCGTAAATTCTTCTCAATAAAATATTTGACATTTTATAAAACCTCTGCTTATCCTTATGATCCGGCCTACACCCCCTTTAATATCAAACACACATGTTCCAGTGGTCCCACGACATCACTGACCTCTGACCATCACTGACCTCTGACCTCTGACCGGTCCCACTGGTCTCCCTAAATCACTGACCAATGACCTAATTCACTGATTCATACACACACACACACACACACACACACACACACACACACACACATACACACACACACACACACACACACACACACACACACACACACACACTCACACTGACCCCTATAGG
>NC_139661.1:12949390-12951890 GCF_951799395.1 Argentina silus
GTGTGTGTGTGTGTGTGTGTGTGTGTGTGTGTGTGTGTGTGTGTGTGTGTGTGTGTGTGAGCTGTTATGGGCAGGGTGCCAGTGTTTTCCCTTTATTGTAGTGTAGTAGAGTAAAGTTACAGGTGAATTTCAGCCCTCTGGGAAATCCCCCGCCACAGACTGTAGCCTCATGTGTGTGTGTGTGTGTGTGTGTGTGTGTGTGTGTGTGTGTGTGTGTGTGTGTGTGTGTGTGTGTGTGTGTGTTTGTCCGTGTGTGTGTGTGTGTGTGTGTGTGTCCTGCATTTGACTCTCAGGGCCCCCCATTTGCAGAAGAATGATTTGGATGGTTATGTGTTTGACCTGGGTCATTGGCCGTTTCCCTCCTACCTCAGCCAAACACATCCAGAGAAAGTCAACCCTAAGTTGATATGTTGATCAGTTGATAAGTCTTATCTCAGTAGAGGGAGTATTGTATTTCTTCAAGGAAGCACACAGATACACGCACGCACGCACGGACGCACGCACGCACGCACGCACGCACGCATGGACGGACATACGCACACACACACACACACACACACACACACACACACACACACACACACACAGTACAGTACACACACATTTGTAAAGAGTTCTGCTGACATCCATGTTTGAGTGTGTGACTTTCTGTTAACATACGGTTCTCTCTTTCCTTTTCCCAATTCCTGCCTCTCCTCTTTCACACGTATCCCTCTTCCCTTCCTCTCTCCCTCTTCCCTTCCTCTCTCCCTCTTCCCTCCCTCTCTCCCTCTTCCCTCCCTCTCTCCCTCTTCCCTCCCTCTCTCCCTCATCCCTCATTCTCTCCTTCTCTTTCTGTCTCTCTCCATCTTCAATTGCTCTCTCTCTCTCACCTCCCAATTATCCTCCCCCCTCCCCCTTTCCCCCCTCCCTCCCCTCCCTCCCCTCTCTCCCTCCTCCCCCACTCCCCCATCACCTCATCTCCCCCTCTCCCCTCTCCCTCCTCCCCCACTTTCCTCTCACCTCCATCTCTCCCCTCCCTCCCCTCTCCCTCTCCCTCTCCCCCCCTCTCCACTCTCCTTTCTCCCACCTCTCCTCTCTCCTCCCCCTCTCTCCTCACTGTCCCCTCCTCTCCCCTCTCTCCCCCTCTCCCCTCCCAGTGATTCAGAGCCAGGTGGCGGTGGACTGCTGTCTGAATGTCAGTCAGAACAAGATTCCTAAGCATCTGGTCAGATCCTACCGCGCTCAGGTCCTGGGCGAGGGCTGTTCCATCAATGCCATGATGTGAGTATTCTCATTGGCCCAGAGGTAGAGGCCACAATCATTCTCATTGGCTCAGAGAAGGAGCAAGCATTTGTTATCCCCGAATCCTATTTGAATCATTTTATAATCATAATTTGACTTGTATTAACATGATGATGAGGACGATGATGATGATGGTCATAATCATGTTCATGATGATGATGATGATGATGATGATAATGGAGATGATGATAATGATGGTCATGATCATGTTGATGATGATGATGATGAAGATGATGATGATGATGGTGTGTTTGCGTTGTGTTTGCAGCTTCAACACCAAGAAGAACAAGAATCTGTGCGCACCCATGGAGCCTCAGTGGGTCAGAGACCTGATGAAACACCTGGATCACATGTTGAAGAAGTGCCAGGACAACAGGTTCAAGGTACACCCCCCCTCCCTCTCCACCCCCCCCCCCCCCCCTCCCTCTCAGAAATCTTCAGTTCCTAGATTACATTGTTTATAAAGTACAGTAGAGTACTGAGATCAGTCAACTGTTACGCAATATGAATCCACAGAAGCTTTATTGTGATCTGATCAAAAAGTAAGAGTACCTTAGCACCTGGCCTAACTCTACCTGTGTGTGTGTGTGTGTGTGTGTGTGTGTGTGTGTGTGTGTGTGTGTGTGTGTGTGTGTGTGTGTACGTGTGTGTGTGTGTGTGTGTGTGTGTGTGTGTGTGTGTGTGTGTGTGTGTGTGTGTTTGCAGAGCAAACGCTGTCAGACGCTGAAGAACGGACGCAAGTAAGGCCCCTGGCACCCCCCCAACTCCGACATCCCCTGGTCCACAGAACAGTCGCCGAGCCATAGAAGAACATACCATGTGGGAGAGAGGAGGTGGACGAAATAAAATAAAAGACAAATGTGATTGATCTTACCACTAATGCACTTTTTCATTCTTTTGTTCATGTCTGAATTGATAAAGCTATACTGTAGTGCTGTTGCTTAGTCTAGTGGAATACTGATGTAATGAGCTGAATAATAGTCATGTATGTTATGTTGGAGCAGGTATTGTAGCTATGACCCAACATGACGAATAAGGTCAAAGGTCATATTGAATGTGGCATCTTGAAGCAGGCAGGGTTAGGGTTAGAACATCCATTTCCTTTATGTTATTCTATTCCATCTTGAAACCCAGAGACAAGTCAGCATTTCTCACCCTTTGTGAACTTATAACATTTGTTAAATGTATATTTTTTTACTGACCTTTTTCTAAATCA
>NC_139661.1:12956890-12976890 GCF_951799395.1 Argentina silus
GATCTAGGACTTTATCTGACTCTTACATTCACATTACACAACTGAAAATGGATGACCTGTGTGAACGGGGTCTCAGCTCTATTTAACACACTGATCCTCACCAGAACCTAAGGCCACATGTTAAGCCTGGACGTCACAGGAGGTCACAAGCACTAACTAGAACATGCCCACATAGACACCACAGAAAGGTGTTTGGGTTCTGTTCCAACCCACAAAAATATCCATATACTCTCTCTATTCCCAAAAAATTCTCCCTAGTGGTCAATGAGGATCTCTATGGACACAACCCGTGGCAAAACGACTGGTTGGACGAACCATAGCGTCTATACAACATCCTGTCTGGACCGTGGCCGACGCGACCGGGGCGCGGTGAGTCTGACTGGGCCGTTCTCCCTCGAGTCCCTCGTTAAGCACGTCTCTCATTAAGCACATCCCTTGTTAAGCTCGTTAAGGCATACAGACGAGAACATCACTCTGTTTCTCACAACATTCCACAAATCAGAATCATTTGAAGTGTTATTTAACTTTAAAACGCTATCGTTTCTTTAGAAGAGCCCCGGGGGGCATTATAGAGGCGGCCATGTTGAGGGTCCACCAACACATTCATAAAGACCCAGTGGCTGGAGAGGAAGACCTCCAAAGCTCAGCTCTGTCTCATTGGACATCCTTCCCTTCTGTCCAATCACACGCTTTCCTTGCCAATAAATAACATGATAGGTCAATAAATAAATGGAACCCACAGGTGTGTAGGTCACATCTATCATACCTAACGTGCATGTACGTTAGGTATTATAGATAAACATGTACACATGTACAGCTCAAAGCTAGTAGTTTTTAGCTTCACTTGGGTTCGTCTGTACCAGCGCTAAAATGTCCTCTCCACAAGCTGTGGGGGGGAAGGGGGGGGCAGATTTGGGTCAGGACAGTGGTGAAGGAGGTTGGAGGGGATGGGGGGATGGGGGGGTAAAAGACACAAAACGTTGTCGCTAGGTTACATGCACTACGCCAGGCTCCGCCCTCCTTTCTGCTCCGCCTACAGTGATAGGTCCGTTTATCCCATGATGAGGACGGAGTGAGAGAGAGTTCATTGGCTCGTCCATCGGTGTCAGGAATTCAGTCCGGTCTGCCGGTCTTTCCAAACACTTGCGTTACCATGGCGACGAGCATCCACGGGCGACCAATCAGAGATGAAGTAAGCTCATACCGGGTCTCCGTTGGTTGTTGACTATTTATGTCACATGGTGTGAGATGAGACAGCTGGGAAAAGCCATGATCAGAGAGCATCATGGGGATGGCCCGACGACCTCTGACTTTTCCTTGAACCCCATGCACGTCGGACAACATACAGTAGGTTACATGTGTATAATTGACTGAATTCTATTTATTTATTTATTTTCTTATTTTTGTAACAAAACTACTCTGGTACTAACATCCTACTACAAAGCAGGGGGTCTCTGAGCAGAGCCTTATTCAGTGTGGGTACATCTCTGGTGACTAGCATTAGCTTAGCATTGCATTCAAAGTGTGGCACAGCTAGGTGAATGGTAGCATACTCAGAGCATGGTAAAGCACAGCTAGGCATGGTATATATAATGTGGTTATCATCAGTTGTAGTAGTCCTCTGCTAGCCTTGTCCCATCTGTTAAAGGTTAAGCACGGACAGACAGTCAGACAGACAAATCAGAGGAGGCACTCACTCCTTACAATGTGTGTGTGTGTGTGTGTGTGTGTCTATATCTTGTCTTATCCTGTATTGTCTTTGGATGCATGCATGCTTGAGTAAATGTACTGTACATGCATGTGTGGACGTGTGTGTGTCTGTGTGTGCATGCTTGCCTGTGAGTATATGTACATAAATGTGTGTTTGTGTGTGTGTGTCTGAGTCTTCCTCTGTGTGTGTGTTGTGTAGCATCAGCAGCTCCTCCATTGAGTCTCGTATCCAACATCCAGTGGCTCTCGCTACCCTTTCCTGTTGGTCTTACTTCTCTCTTCACACCCCTGCCCCCTGACCCCCCTGACTCCCCTGACCTCCCAGACCCCCTGGCTCCCCCAGCCCCTCTGGCCCCCAGCCCCTCCGGCCTTCCATGCCCCTGGCTCCCTGGCTCCCCCAGCCCCCGGCCCCCTGCCCTCCCCAAGGCCTGTGGGTTCAGTGTGGTCCCTGGGGCCCCAGGCTGTCGTCCAGGCCGTGGAGGGTGACGTAGATGATGGGCACCAGGCCTCGGCTGGCCCCCAGGGAGCAGAGCAGCCAGTCTGGGTTGGCCCGAGTCACAACACGCAGGACGTCACCCTTATGGAAGCTCAGCTGACCCGGCTCGGTGGCGATGTGGTGACACAGGGCCCGCACCTCACTGATGGAGGGATGGGGGACAGGGAGGGAGAGAGAGGGAAAGAGAGATGGGGGGAGAGAGGGAGAGAGAAAGGAAGAGAGAGAGAGAGGGAGAAGGAGAGGAGAGGTGTGAGCATTACACTTGACTTAGAGATTATACTTATACTTGCACCTGTCAAGTCCTTCAGTGTTGATGAAGGAAAGGAGACAAGGGAAGGAGATAAGACAAGGAAGCTAATTACAACTATTGGTACCCAGCCAAAGACTACAGGCTATCTCTAGACTACACTGTATCTCTAGGCTAGCTGACTAGCCTGTTAGCGTGTTAGCTGGTTAGCGTGTTAACTGACTAGCGTGTTAGCTGACTAGCATGTTAGCGTACCATGGTGCAGGCTATCTCTAGGCTAGCTGGCTAGCGTGTTAGCTGACCAGTGTGTTAGCTGGCTAGCATGTTAGCGCACCATGACGCAGGGTGTCCGGTGTCGGTCTCTTGTGCTGGCGGTGGTGGAGGAGGCGTTTGGTTCTGAGTGGGAGGAGCAGGAAGCTCCGCCCTCTTCCCTGCCCCTGCCCCCATTGTCTGGGCGACGAGGTCCAGCACTGACATGTCCAGGCTCAGCCAACCAGAGGGCAGCCTGGGAGGGACAAACAGAGCAAAAGGAAAACTCATCTGAAAAGTTCCTTGTATTCTTGATATCTAAAATATCGAAATAGCAAGAAAACACCCATCATAGTCTGGTGAGGTGCCGGCTGGCGGGTGAAACTTAAAACATAGAAAGAGAGACGCACATTCTTGCTCTGATGCTAATTATTTATTAAACCAATGTTTCAATGTTTAGGGTTTCAATGAAAAACACAATATAGATATGACATTTCTCCCATAGGACAACATAGAATTCTCTCACTGAACAATAGATGTTAGCTTGTAATGATTTCTGACATGATGACAAACTATCTGAAGACTATGTTACCTCATGTTTAACTCAGGTTTAACAGGTTCTCTACCTGTGTGACTACTACTGGTCTACTCTCTACCTATGTGAGTACTACTGGTCTCCTTTCTACCTGTGGAAGCCTCACCTGCTCCTCTGAGTTTCCTTTCTACCTGTGGAAGCCTCACCTGCTCCTCTGAGTCTTGGCCGGCCTCTGCTCCGCTCCCTCAGCCCGGGACGAGCCCATGCTGGACCCAAACAGCCTGCCCCAGCGCATGCCCTGAGAGAGGCCCGGCGAGGAGCCCTCCTCCTGGGGGACAGGCTGGGCTGCTGCCCCCTGAGGCCCTGGAGGTCCTGGAGGTGCCACCTCCTTCTCCTGGCTGAGGACCGACTCTGGAGGGCTGCCCATCCAGGAGGGCCGTCCCCTGGATCCCGACCCCACCCCCGCCGAGTCCCCCCCACTGGAGCTGCCGCTGCTGCTCTTCCTGGTTCTTCCCCGAAGCTCCTCCCCTTCCTGACTAGACTCCGCCCCTTCCACCACTCCCTCCCTGGGGGGCGGGAGCTGGCTCTGTCGCCGCTCCGCAGACTTCTTCCTCTTCTCGCTCTTGACGAACTTTGACCCCTGGGCAGAGGTGTCGATGTAGACCTGCGAGGACTGCATGAGCTGGTACCACCAGCCCGCCTGCCGGTCCTGCCTCTGACGACCTTCCTCCGCCGACGGATCCCTCTCTCTCTCCCTCCTCCTCTCCTTCTCTCCGTACTCCCCTTCCCCCCCCACTCCCTTGGCTCTGGGCCCCCCTGCCCCCCTCTCCCTCCACAGGTTGGCGAACCCCCCCCCCACCTCCGTCGCCCCCACACTCTCCATCCCCGCCCCCCCTTCCCTCCTCAGCTCCATCCTCAGCCCCTCCCTCCTGGACCCCGCCCCTTCCATCCTCGGCCACGTGCCTTCCCGTCTCAGCCCCGCCCTCTCTCTCTTCCCCGCCCCCCCTTCGCCTTTAGGTCCCACCCCTTCAGCCACGGTAGTGCTCCACCCCCTCATCAGCTGGAAGGTGGAGCGAGCTGATTGGTCGAGGTCCTGCCGGGCGTGACAGAGCTGCTCCTTGCGTCGGAGGTGCTCCTGGCTCTCCTGCAGGAGGCGGGGCTGGAAGAGGAGGTCCAGGTCGAAGGGAAGGAGCGACAGAGGCTGCAGGAGGAGGAGGAGCTCCTCCAACAGAGGCTGGCACGGCCCCTGCGACAGCGGCAGGAAACCCCAGGGATGGTAGTGGGCCGCTATGATGTCTGAGGGACGGACAGGCAGAGAGGAGCATGGAAGTTAATTTAGATTAGACTGAGAGAAGCAGTAGTGTTCTGAATGAAAGGACAGGACTCAGGTTAAAGAACAGGACTCAGGTTAAAGAACAGGACTCAGATTAAAGAGCAGGACTAAAGGTTAAAGAACAGGACTAAAGGTTAAAGAACAGGACATAGGTTAAAGAACAGGACTCAGGTTAAAGAACAGGACTCAGGTTAAAGAACAGGACTCAGGTTAAAGAACAGGACTCAGATTAAAGAACAGGACTAAAGGTTAAAGAACAGGACTAAAGGTTAAAGAACAGGACATAGGTTAAAGAACAGGACTCAGGTTACAGAACAGGACTCAGGTTAAAGAACAGGACTAAAGGTTAAAGAACAGGACTAAAGGTTAAAGAACAGGACTAGAGATGACATCATAGGTGATCGTACCTTCATGTGTGTAGAGATGATTGAACCAGAACTCCAAAGATCGCAAGCTAGAACAGAGAGGAGAGGAGAGTCAGTTATTCTGTCAGTTATTAGTCAGTTAACCCAGAGAGCCAACAAGCATATGGCAAAACAACAACAACAACGACAACCCATAAACTACAGGAGCCAGCAGGATGCAGAGTATAGTCAGCTCCGCACTCACATTATTCCAGATTCACATCTCCGCTAACTGAATCTCCAGAGAACATGATCAAAGCCCAGTCTGAGTGTGTGTGTGTGTGTGTGTGTGTGTGTGTGTGTGTGTGTGTGTGTGTGTGTGTGTGTGTGTGTGTGTGTGTGTGTGTGTGTGTGTGTGAGTGTGTGGAGAGAGAGAGAGAGAGACGGAGTTGGAGGGTGGAGGCCAGAGGAGGCTGGTGGAGGCAGAAATCAGAGGACGGGCTCATTGTAATACATGGAACGGAATAATTAATGGTGTCAAACAAATTTTCATGTTTACTATTCCTCATTCCGTTCCATGCATTACAACGAGCCTGTCCTCCGATTTCTAGCTCCACCAGCCTCCCCTGAGCAGCACTGTTCACAGACATATTTACAACACCAGGAATCCATGAGTAATTATTTGTCTCTACGGCTGGTTTCCCAGACACAGATTAAGCCTAATCTTAATCTGAGACTACCAATCATCTTCAACAGATGATGCTCCAGAATAGATTATCCTTCGTACAATGCAGGATTTATCCCACAAACTTCCTTCTTTCTCGTTTTTGACTGAATATTCTATCTCTTCTATTTGGTGCATAGTGAATTCTTATTCCAGTCACAGCCTCATGGTGATGGGCAGCTTCAGTCCCTCAGCGCGTACACAGCCTTGATCTGCTTCAGTCACTCTCTCTCTCTCTCTCTCTGCTTCAGTCACTCTCTCTCTCTCTCTATCCTCCCTGCTTCAGTCACTCTCTCTCTCTCTCTCTCTCTCTCTCTCTCTCTCTCTCTCTCTCTCCTCTCTGCTTCAGTCACATTTCAAAGGGAAATTAAACTGAGTTTTGTCCGTTAGAACCAACGCTTCTGGGGAGAAGACTTAAGAACAGTGGTGTGATGGAGAGAAGAGGAGAAGGTAGAGAAGAGGGAAGGAGGTAGAGAAGAGAAAAGGAGGTTGTGTGACGGAGAGAAAGTGAGAAGGAGGTAGAGAAGAGAACAGCTGTGATGGAGAGAAGGTGAGAGGGAGGTGTAGAGCGACTTACTTGAGCAGGCCGAAGATGAATGAGTTGAGCCGCATGCTGTGACTGGTGATCTGGGAGTACTGGGACACCTTAGAGACCAGGCCATGGAGCGCTCTAGTGGACGGACCTGGGGGGGGGGGGGGGGGGTGAGACCAGGACTAAACTCCCACATACCGACACTGCATTTTAAGGGAGTGCTGAGTGCCCTTCACCCTCAAATTTCATCATCATCATCATCACTATCATCATCATCATCATCACCATCATCATCTTTTTGTTCTTCATCATCACCATACCTAGCTGTGTGGATGCCTCCACCAGGCACCAGGGCTGGTTGACCTCTGACCTCTAACCTCTAACCTCTGAACTCTGACCTCCATACCTAGCTGTGTGGATGCCTCCACCAGGCTCCAGGACTGGTTGACCTCTGACCTCTAACCTCTAACCTCTGACCTCTGACCTCTGACCTCCATACCTAACTGTGTGGATGCCTCCACCAGGCTCCAGGGCTGGTTGCGGCGCTGTCCAATGATGAGGTCCAGAACGTAGGCCTTCAGCCCGTCCTGCAGGACCTCCCTGAGGGCTGGACACAGGTACTTCAGGATCAGGTGGCCTACGTTAGGACTCACCCAGCTGTTCCCCAGCTTAGCCTGGGAGGGCGGAAGGGGAGGGGGGGAGGGAGGAGGGGGGTGGAGGGAGGAGGGAGGAGGGGGAGAGGGGGGGTTTAGCAAGAACAGGGGGAAGAGGGAGACATTAAGGGAAGGGGGTAGAGAGCAAGAGAGTGAGAAAGTGGGGATGCGAGGGGAAGCAAGAGAAAGACAGAGCGGGAGTTAGAGAAAGAACGGGGGAGAGGGAGAGCAAGAAGAGGGGGAAGAGGCAGAGCAAGAGAAGAGAAGGTGGAAGAAAGATGAGTAAAAGAAAGAGAGTAAAAAAGGAGAAGAAAGAGGTTAAGGCATAGAAAGAGAGACTTACAGTTGACATGTTTTTAAAAGCGTCTTCTGTAGACATGGTGAGAGAGGAGAGAGGACGTTACCTTGACGTCAGGATCCCGACTCGTACCAAAGTGAGCCACGATCAGATCCACAGCTGTGTTGATGGCTTTCACTAAACCTGAGAGGGGAGGGGGGAGGGAGAGGGAGAGGGAGACAGAGAGAGAGAGGTGGTTGAAGCTCTTCACTGTCAAACATGGTCTCGGCAGTAAGTGTCCTAACACCAGCTGAAGTCACTCTCTTTCATCTTATGGTAATCCTCCTCTTCTCTTCTCTTCTCTTCTCTTCTATCTACAAAGCTCATCACACATTCTTTCAACAATGATACATGATAAGGCCCCAATGGCCAACCTCACCACTGCGTCGTAGTACAGAGAGCGATTCTTCATCCCCCTAGCAGGGGAGGCTGGTGGAGGTAGAAATTGGAGGACAGGCCCGGCATAACAATGGGCCCATCCTCCGATTTCTGCCTCCATCAGCCTCCTCTGCTAGATACATAGATATGAACTCAGTACACACCAAGTATGGAACATATCATCAACATACTTAGTGGTGTTTGTGTTACAGTCCCTCCCCCTAACCAACCCTCTGGCACCACCTCGAGGCCACGGCGATCATCGCTGGAGCGCCCAGCCCCCAGTCCGCAACGCACCTGTTCACTATCACCCATCAGCACACCTGCAAATCATTGGCAATCACCTCCCTACAAAAACCCTGCCTGAACTCCACTACAGTTCTCCAGATCGTACTGTATACCTGTATACGGTAAACCTGTCCACGGGACCCGCAGACGCTTCTAGCCCTCCTGAGTATCCTAGCTCTTCCTTGTGTCTGGTCTTTTCCCTTGTGACTCACCTTGTTCTCTTGTGCCCCTCCAGAACCCTCGTCTCCCTTGGACTCCCTTGTTTATCCCTTTCACGGAACCTACCCCTACCCCTCTCTGCTACTGGACTCCCCGTTACTGAACCCCGGACCGGACCCCGACGACCCCTTGGATTATCATTCTCTCCCCGACCCCTCTCAGCTACTGGATCTCCTATTAACGAACCCTGGACCGGACCCCGATGACCCCCCCCCTTGGATTATCCTTCTCTCCCCTACCCCTCTCCCTATTTGTTATTATTAAATACGCCTTCGGGCTATATTCTATCACCCTCTCTGTGTGCCGTCATTTGGTTCTTCAGACGTTCCTGCGTTTGATTCTTCACATTTAGGCTGGAAGGTGGAGAGGGAGTGAAATAGTTACACCTCTAATATGCACACTCACACACACACACCACTCACTAGCCTTAAATATTAGAAGTGTTCAAATGGGTCATGTTTGAAGGACATCCAGTTAAGAGATCAAAGACCAGGAGACTCCCACGCAGTCAGAGAGAGAGGGGGGGGAGTGAGAGAGAGAGAGAGAGAGGGGGGGAGGGAGAGAGAGAGAGAGGGGGGAGAGAGAGGGAGAGGGAGAAGGAGGGAGGGAGAGAGGGAGATGAGAGATGAAGGGGTACTCCACACAAACTGCCGCAACATGAACAGATTATACACACACACACACTCACTCACACACACACACACTCTCACACACACACACACACACACACACACACACACACACACACACACACACACACACACCTCTCTTCTGCTGCAGGTCTACAGAGACGTGTGAGTGTGAGGAAGAGGTGGAGGAAGAGGAGGAGGAGGCGTCAGGGGAGAGGCAGAACTCCTCCGGGGGGCGCTCCGCCAGAGAGAAGTAGTCTGGGAGGAAGTCACTGTAGTACTGCTGCAGCTGCTTCACTGACTGGCCTGAGAACACACACACACACACACACACACACACACACACACACACACACACACAGATGATGAGTAACCACACACATACAAAACACACTCATCGACACAAAGATGCTGTGTAAGGGCAAACTCATCTACACACATACACAGCAGCCCAAGCACACACACACACCTGTGCACACACACACAGCTTCATAGACACACACACACACACATACACACACACACACCTGTGCACACACACACACAGCTTCATAGACACACACACACACACACACACACACACACACACACACACAGACAGGTAAAGCACCGTTGAGGCGGCCCAGGCTGTGACTGGAGGCCGGGGGGAAGTCAAAGACGTTCCTACGGGTGGTTCTTGCCCCCCCGCCCCTACGGCCTAACAGGGGGGCCGCCGCCGAGGACACGCCCCCTGAGGACATGCCCCCTGAGGACACGCCTCCAGAGACCCTCTCCAGTCCCAGGGGGTTTCTACGGCGATATTCCCTCCATTTCAGAGCCTGAGGAGAGAGATGATGTACTGTGGAGGGGGGAGTGGGAGGAGGGAGGGAGGGAGCGGGGGAGGGGGTGGAGGGAGGGGGAGGGGGGGGTGGAGGGGGAGGGGGCACAAAGACATGACACAGACAAAGAGAGGGGGTGAAGAGAGATATATAGAGAGAGAAGGGAAGGGGGGAGACGTACAGAAACATTTGAAGAGAGATGGACAGAAGAAAAGAGGAGTTTGATGACAGAGAGAGGTAGAAGAGAGAGAGAGAGAGGGAAGGAATAAGTGTTCATGACAGGGATGATGGATTTGAAGACAGTGAAAAGAGAGAGAGAGAGAGAGAGAGAGAGTTAGAGAGAGTCAGGAGAGTTGACAGTGTCCATTGTATATAGAGGGACTAAATAAAGGATAAATAACAATATATACCACAGTAGTCAAACAGTATATACAGTCTGTCCCATCACTTTCGGATACCCTGAAACAGGGGGACTATGAATAAAAAGTGTTGTAATTTCTGAATGGTGAAACCAATATGTACACAAATACCATCAAATAAAAGCTATAAATCTCTACTTAGTATAAAAAAGCTATAAATCTCTCTACATAGTAATTGTCTGATTTCAAATCTAATCTTTTGGAGTGTAGAGCCAAAAGAAGAAAACTTGCTTCACTGTCCCATTACTTACACAGGGCACTGTCCCATTACTTACACAGGGCACTGTCCCATTACTTACACAGGGCACTGTTGAAATATGCCGTCCATCCTCAGAGGGACAATAAAGTTGTTACTGTATGTAGGTTTATGAATGTGTTATGTAGGCTTATGAGTGTGTTACTGTATGTAGGCTTATGAATGTGTTATGTAGGCTTATGAATGTGTTATGTACGGTTATGAGTGTTTAAGTCAAGTCAAGGGTCATGCTAAAGACAAGGCTCTAAAGTTAGAGTATCTAAATGACGTCTAATTATTGTAATCATCAACCAGCTCTACCTATCAGAGGTGAGGAGACCAAAGGCTGCCAACAAGTCACTGAGGTCCAACAGAAGACAAAGAAGAGGAAATAAGGACATAAGGAAAGGAAATAAGGAAAGAAAATAAGGAAGGATAGAAAACAGAAAACAGAAGCAGATACATACAGAAAACATGGGGGGGGGGGGGGGGGGGGTACCAGCTCCATCTCTGCCTCCTGTGTGTGTGTGTGTGTGTGTGTGTGTGTGTGTGTGTGTGTGTGTGTGTGTGTGTGCATGCTGAAAAAAAGTCAGGACAAAATAAACAGAACCAAACCGAACCAAAACACGGGACACAGGCCTATTGGACCAACACAGGCATCTGCTAGGACACCTACCATGGTGCGTCCGGGGTCCTGCTCCCTGGCTGGCCTCCAGGGGGGCAGAGGCGTCCATGTGACCCAGAGGACTGAGGCTGTCGCTAGGCAGAGTGGGCAGGGCGGGCAGCGCCCCCCGGTGGTAGCAGTGAGCCTGTACAGGCGGCAGCATGGGGGGCACAGCCCCCCTCTTCACACCCAGGGGGGCAGGCGGAGGGGTGGGGGGCAGGGGGGGCGTGTGGAGGGTCATGAGGCCGGCCGAGAGGGGGCAGGACAGGCTGCGGGGGGGCTGGGGGCTGGGGGTGCAGGTAGAGCAGGTCCCGGAGCTCAGCGCCCCCTGGAGGCGCACGGGGGAGTAGCTGCCCAGCGGGGAGGGCCGGACCGAGCCCGGGGGGGCCACAGCCGTCCCCATGCCCAGGCAACGGTGCATGTCCTCGGCTGCGTCAGCGTCGTCCGCCCCCTCCAGACCTCCAGAGCCAGGGGCAGCCCGGGCCTGCTGCATCCCCGGGACGTAGCCTGTCAGCAGGGGCAGCAGGGCCTGGGGCTGGGCCTTGCTGGAGAGCTGGTGGTGGAAGGTGAAGGGCTGGATGGGGAGGGAGGTGGGACGCTGGTCCTTACTGTAGCGCAACACCCCTGGCCGGCCCTCAGACGAACAGCACAGACCCCCTGGGTGGGAGAGAGGGAGGAAGGGAGGGAGGGTGGGTAGAGGATAGAGATAGAGAGAAAGACAACGAAAGAGAAAGGGGGAGAGAAGAAAAGGTAGGGAAGACAGAGAAACAAGGTCAGGAAAGGTTAGCATTTCCAGATGGCACATTTCTCCATTTTAGCTCTCTCCTCGTCCCTCTCTCCTTATCCCTCTCTCCCCCATCCCTCTCTCCCCCGTCCCTCTCTCCCCCATCCCTCTCTCCCCCGTCCCTCTCTCTCCCATCCCTCTCTCCCCCATCCCTCTCTCTGCCCATCCCTCTCTCCCCCATCCCTCTCTCCAAACATATTTAAAACCCTGATAAAACAACATCTCCAGATAAGAGCTAATTCAATCTGCAGCTAGGAGCTAGCTAGCCTGAACAACCACATTAGAGTGGAGACTAGAGTGCAGATACATACACACACACACACACACACACACACACACACACACAAACACACACACACGCACACACACACACGCACACACACACACTCACTGGAGAGAGAAACACAAGCATGCCCCGTCATGACTCAGAGACAGTCAACAGTCCTTGTCACAAACAGCCATGGCCCAGCAAGAGGGTGTACTGTGACAGGAACACACACACACACACACACACACACACACACACACACACACACACACACACACACACTGACACACACAGACCTAGACACACACACACCCACTGAAACACACACACACACACACACACACACACACACACACACACAGGGAGAGTAGACCTGGAGATACTGCGTCACTCAGTCCCACTGCAGAAACACCAGAGGGTAAACCAGCCCATGTCTGTGCCTCTTCTCGTTGTCAGTGTCTGTATATTTCAGTGTGTGTGAGCTCTCAGCGTGGTAGGGAGTGTGTGTGTATGTGTGTTGCTCGATCCAGCCGCTGCGTGAGCCACGGGGGTGTGTGTGACGTAGATGACATTGCGCAAGCTGTTTGTCTCACATGCTCAGGCCCTCAGATGTCAGTGGAGGTAGTGCAGTGACAACTCTCCACCACACGAGGCAGCATTGACCTGGGTACAGTTACACCTTTCTACCACACGAGGCAGCATTGACATGGGTGCAGTGACGTCTCTCTGCCACCAAAGGCAGTGTGGAGCCACTGTAGCAGGGCCAGGGACGCCCATGACTGAAATAAGATAATAACATAAGAAAATAACACTGCCTCTCTCAGCCCTCTCTCTCTCTACCAACCACTCCCTCTCTTTCTTCTCTCTCTCCCTCTCTCTTTTTTCTCTCTCTCACTCTCTCTCTCTCTCTCTCTCTAACAACCTCTCCCTCTCCCTCCTCACCTATTATCTACGTGCATGGATACCAGCTGAGACTAACTGTTACCAGCACAGCACCCCCTAGAGGGCTCCTCAGCAGACACATCCTCTACCAGCTGAACCTTACAGCCGCTCTCTCTCTGTCCCTCTCATCTTCCCTAAGCACAGCTGGGGAAACAGGACATTCCATTCAGAATCCTCAGACACTTAATGTTCCGGAGCAGTCTCACTGGAATTCCAAGCGTTCCGACGGCCTGGAGCCAAGGACGAGTGTGTTGTTATTAGTAGACACACAGGGTGGTGGTGGTGGTGGTGGTGGTGGTGTGTGTGTGTGTGTGTGTGTGTGTGTGTGTGTGTGTGCCTGTTTTTCTTTCCCTTTCTTGTTCTTTCTCTCATCTCTTGTCTCTCTCTATCATGGTCTCTCCCTCTCTCTCCCTCTCTCTCTCTTTCAGGGAAGTCCCTCTACATACAGCAAGTTTTACAGCATACTGTAATACAACAGATACTGTCAACTCTCTCTCTCTCTTTCTCTCTCAAATGAGATGAGTTACTGAAACTGTTGCTGCTACTGTTCATATAAATATAGATATCACCACATGTGTTCTTACATAGCTAGTACTGTTACAGATACAGATATCCCCACATACATGTACACACATGCACACTCATGCTCGCGCTCTCACTCTCTCACTCTCTCTCACACACACACACACACACACACACACACACACACACACACACACACACACACACACACACACACACACACACACACACACACACACACACACGCATACCTAAGTCATACCAGGCTATTGTTGGGTACAAATCATCACCTGTCCTCACACACAAGGCTGGTGGTGGCTATGGGCAGGGGTGGGCTCAGCCCAGCCAAACGTGCGTCTTGCCCACCCATTCCGGGGGCGTGTTTGAATGTTTAATCTCATATTTGTATTTGCTAACAGGCTAACACACATACAGGCTAACAGGCTAACACACATACAGGCTAACAGGCTAACAGGCTAACACACATACAGGCTAACACACATACAGGCTAACAGGCTAACACACATACAGGTTAACAGGCTAACACACATACAGGCTAACAGGCTAACACACATACAGGCCGTCCCAGCCCGGCTCTTTCTTCTGGTCCTGTTTTCCTCAAGCGTCAACAGAAGACTAGGAGATGACTACAGCAAAGTCATTCAGTATGGTGCCAGTCTGGTTAGGTGTCAAGGAGCACACACACTTACACTATCACACACGACGTCACTACAGTTATCAATGATCAACCAGACAGGTACAACCGTTGACCTCTGACCTTATGACATAGGAAGGAAGCACTACTTACACTCAGCCTACATGTATTGTAATATTAGATTATTGATTTACTGTCATACTGGCACAGCCTTGGCCTGTTACTCTTCAAAGCAAACTTGACATTTCTTAAAGGGACAATCTGGGATTCAAACAACAACAAAGCGGTCATCCTACCACCACTTTTTTAGTAAACAAAAAAAACTTGGGGCTCAAATTCATAGACTGTGCTGTGGATGCAAGCACTGACAGTCCATGAGATCAAATTGATAGTTTTACCTATACTAGAAACATTTATAAGTTATATTCTCTAAGAATCAATGGCTATGTAAACATTCATTTAAAAGTAAAAAAATGTATATACCAATCCCAGATTGCCCCTTAGAACTCACACACAAAACAGCTGAAGGTGTCTGCATCCACCCCCTCCCTCTCACCTCCCTCCCCCAGGAGAGGCTCTCACCTTCAGCCTTGGAGCGTGTCTCTCTGGCCCCCAGGCCCAGGGAGTGGCTCTCCACGTTGCCCTGGCTGTAGCAGCGTGTGAAGGTGCCTGGGAGGGGGCCGAGGCTCGGACACCTGCCAAGCTGCTCCAGGATGGGGGAGAAGTCGGCCGAGGAGTGGGAGTGGGCCGAGTGTGTGGAGGAGAAGGGGTCCCCCCCCGCCCCCCCCGTCCTCAGAGAGGGGGACCCCCCCGAGCCGTTCCGTCTCTTGCTCCTGGCAATCTCTGCGAAGGAAGTGACCCGTGGCGGAGGGGGCGTAGCCTGGGCGGCACCGTCGCTGAGCCCGATTGGACAGCTCAGCATGCGCTCCAACGAACCTAGGCGAGGGGGCGGAGACTTGTCCAGGTTGCGGTCGTAGCTACGGGAACGGGGGCGGGACCCAGAGGCCACACCCCCGATGATGGCCCGGCCAATCACGGGAGGGGAGACATTGACGTACACCTGTCCCTGGATCACGCTAGACACAGAGGCTCCTCCCCCTCCTCCTCCGGCGGCGCCCTGTGGATGCTCCTCCCTCTTCTCCTCCTCCTCTTCATCTTCCTCTTCGTCATCCTCTTCGTCATCATCACACTGGCCGGAAGAGACACAGATGGATTAGAGGTTAGATAAAAAACCTGAGCAAACAAACAGAAACAGCACACACACACACACACACACACACACACACACACACACACACACACACACACACACACACACACACACACACACTAATACACACACACACACACACACACACACACTAATATACACACACACACAGTATTATAGAATAAAATAAAGGGCTGGTGGAGGCTGGTGGAGGTAGTCCTCCAATCGTCCTCCGATTCCTCTACTGGTGGAATCCTGGTCTTATCAACACAATACGAGTGGATGGCTACATTTCTGTAACACCTTGATTAGTGAACGCCAGCATTTAACACCAGCTCATCCCTGCATATGATCTGTGTCTTCGTCTCAGCTAAGGAACAGCTAATACTAGTGAGACTAGTTCTGTCATTCAAGTCTTATTATAACCTATAACCTTATTATAAACGTGGGCCTATGGGGTCTAAACTGGAGACAGTAGCATTGATATACTGTTTTCATATCCAGTTAGCTTGACTTTATGATCACTTTATGATCCACAGCAGCCGTGCAGATCTGAAATAACCCCCGGCAACGGTGGACCGGGATGACACCCCTGCTCTAAATAGAGCCTGTCTTTGTAGCGTCGACACACATTCTGTCTCAGGGCGGCTGACAGCAAGGGGACTGGATCTGGGGCAGAGTCTCCAGGAATACTCCCAGCTGTCAGACCACGCAGAGACATTTCATTTCCTGCAAAACTGCTGCTGTATAAACATGTCACTTCCTCTCTGTCTCTCTCTCTTTCTCTCTCTCTCTCTCTCTTCCAGCTCTCTCTCTCTCTCTCTTTATCTCTCTCCCCCTCTCTCTCACCTTTCTGGTACAAAACAACTCAAGTGGAATGTTGGATGAAATGAACACACTGACTTCACATGATCACAAGACACACTTGACATTGAATACTTTCCTCCAGTTTTAATTTTTTTAACTTTTTATCTCAAATCAAAACAAGAGCGACTCCGAACATAAACACAAGCCTCTTGTCCTCCGAGACACTTACCCTTGCTGACTCTCCCTGCTCCTCTTCCTCCTCCTCCTCCTCCTCCTCCTCCTCCTCTTCCACCTCCCCCTCTCCCCCTCTTCTGAACAGGTAGTACTCGGTGGGCTGCGTGGGGGTGGGGCTTCCCTTGCTGTGTTCGTCGGAGCAGCTGGTGACGGAGGATCCCGCGGGGCTCGGGGACGACTGGGATGAGAGGTCACAGGTCACCAGCTTGTAGTAGTTCTGCGTGGCCACCACCAGCCGCGCCTGACTCTGCAGGCAGGAAGTGAGGTCGCCGGCGGAGCCCGACTGAACATGATAGGAGTTGCAGTTGGCGTCCAGGTCCAGTGCCCCCTGGTGTTCGACCGAGCAGGTGCAGGTGGAGGAGGAGGGGTGTGGGTGGGGGTCCTGGAGGAGAGGCAGGGTGTTCCCGGGGCAGGGGGGGTGGTGGGGTTTGGGTTGGGGGGGCTCTGTGGGGGAGGTTTGGAGGTCTAGGTAGAAGGCCCCCCCTCCCCCTCCACCCCCCCGCCCTGCCCCATCCTGCTCGGACACGGAGGAGCGCTCCGTGGAGCTGTTGAGGTTAGCGGGGGGGGCCAGGGGGGCTGAGGGGGCCGGTGGGGGGGGGAGAGGCTTGGCGCCTGGGACCCCGTTGTTCAGCTTGTTGTAGATGACGCTGAAGTTGACCAGCACACCGTCCGAGCTGTTGCAGGAGGAGTCGCTGGCGTAGCCCCGCCCACACTCCCCCGACAACGCCTCGGGAAACGCCTCGATGAAGGGTTCCGGGTAGTTCTGGGACAGGCCGCAGCAGGAGCAGCGCTGATTGGCCGAGCCGGTGGAGGAGGAGTCGGCCTGGCTGCTGCCCCTCCCACGCCTCATGGGGTGATCTTCATCCTCCTCCTCCTCCTCTTCCTCACCCCACTCCTGCTCCCCGCAGTCCATGGAGAGGGTGGAGCCGCTGCTGCCGTGGCGACGCTGGCTGCCGTCCAATCCCAGCAGGTCTAGGTGGGCGGAGAGGTCGGAGGTGGTTCCACCCAGGGTGCCGTGCAGCAGGAAGGGCTCGGGCATGAACGGCAGGTCGTGCAGGTGGAACGGCGCCACCCCGTTGTTGTCATCATCCTCGTCGTCGAGGGCGGAGTTTGTGTCACCATGGAGATGGAAGGAGGAGTCCTCCAGGTAGCCGTTGAGGTTGTGGGCGTCGTCCTCCTCCTCTTCCTCCTCCTCCTCTTCATCGTCCTCCGTGGCAAGCAGGAAGGGGTTGCGTCGCAGGGGGTAGGGCCTGGCCTTGACCCGGGGCAGCGTGTGAGCGCTGATTGGCTGTTCCTCCGAGTTACTGGAGGTGTAAGACGAATCGTCGCTGGCTGTGCTGCCTCCTCCTCTTCCTCCTCCTCCTCCGGTCTGGATCAGGCTGCTGTAGAGCAGTGCCTCCCTCTGGAGCAGGTCTCTTTCAGGGAGGGAGGTGGTTCGGCTGAGCCCCAGGTTCTCTGGAGGGCTAAAGGGGTTGCTCCTCTTCAGGGAGCCCCCGCAGACGCCCTGGCGAGCCCCCGGCACCTGGCAGTGGACCAGAGGGATGTGGTGGACGATCAGGGTCTCCCCCATCAGCGGAGGAGGGCTCTCCATGGTCCCCTGGATGGGGTGGGGGTGTTGGGGGGTGGGGGGGTAGGGGAGAGGGCTGTGTGGGGGGGTAGGGGTGATGGGGGGGTAGGGGTGGGATGCAGGTAGAGAGGTGTAGGGGGTTTGTTCAGACGATGGGGGCTAGGCCCGTGGCTGGCAGGCCTGGGAGGTGGAGCGAGGGGTCCGGGAAGTCGACTCCATGGTCAGAGAGGTACATCTGGAGGAGGGAAGGAGGGAGAGAGAGACAGGGGGGGAGAGGGAGAGAGAGAGAGAGGGGGGAGAGAAAATACATTATATTTAAGACATACAGTTAGGTCCATATATATTTTTGTTATTTCAGCTGTTTAGCATATTCAAGTTACAGTTATATAATGAACATAGGCTTAAAGTGTAAAGGTTTAGGAATTACAGATCTTTTATATGTAGCCTAGAGGTTAGAGAGGCCGGCCAGCAATCAGGAGGTCGCTGGTTCGATCCCCACTCTAGGAGGGAGCCGGATGTGAGCTGGTAACTGGAAGGTTACTGGCATCATATCTAAGGCTGCTACCACTGCCGTTGTGCCCTTGAGCAAGGCACTTAACCCCTAACTGCTCCAGGGGCGCTGGAATATGGCTGACCCTGTGCCCAGAGCCCAGAGCTCTGTTCTCCCTTGGGGGTGTGCACGTGTGTTGTCTTGGGGGGGGGGGGGGTGCACGTATCAAATTCCTACAATTGATGAAAATTTATTGCATGGCCAAATAAAGTTCTTCTTCTTCTTCTTCTTTTTCAAGGGACCAAAAGTAATTGGACAATTGACTCAAAAGCTGTTTCATGGACAGGTGTGGGCTATTCCTTTGTTATTTCTTTATCAATTAAGCAGGTAAAAGGTCTGAGTTGATTCCAAGTGTGGCATTTGCATTTGGAAGCTGTTGCTGTGAACGCACAACATGCGGTCAAAGGAGCTCTCAATGCAAGTGAAACAGGCCATCCTTAGCTGCAAAAACAATAAATCCATCAGAGACATAGCGGCAACATTAGGAGTGGCCAAATCAACAGTTTGGTACATTCTGAGAAAAAGAATGCACTGGTGAGCTCGGCAACACAAAAAGGCCTGGACGTCCACAGAACACAACAGTGGTGGATGATCGCAGGATCCTTCATATGCTAAAGAAAAACCCCTTCACAACATCCAGCCAAGTGAAGAACACTCTCCAGGGGGTAGGCATATCATTATAGAAGACTTCACAAGAGCAAATACAGAGGGTTCACCCCTCAAAGTCTAAGGGGTCAGTTAGACTTTGCCAAAAAACATCTAAAAAAGCGAGCATTTGGTGATGTCCATGGGTTCCAGACTTCAGGCAGTCATTGCCTGCAAAGGATTCTCGACAAAGTATTAAAAATGAACATTTGATTTATGATAATATTAATTTGTCCAATTACATTTGAGCCCCTGAAAATGGGGGTCTGTGTATAAAAATGGTTGCAATTCCTAAACGTTTCATACGTTATTTTTGTTCAACCCCTTGAATTAAAGCTGAAAGTCTGCCCTACAATTGCATCTTGATTGTTTCATTTCAAATACATTGTGGTGGTGCCAAAATTATGAAAATTGTGTCACTGTCCAAATATTTCCGGTGTACTGTAACACACTCATACAGATAGACAAACACTAATGCAACACAGCCCAGTTCCAGAACACATAACATCAGAGAGACTAACTCTCTTTACAGCAGTGAGGTTCCCAAAATATGTGTCTAATTAAAGGGCCTTGTCTCACACACACACACACACACACACACACACACAGCGGAGGGTGAGTCACTGCCATGTGAACTGGAAACAGTGACATCCTCCTTGTTACACACACACACACACACACACACACGACTGCCAAACAGGGAGATGAGCTCACAGAGTTGGTCTGTCTCTCTCTCTTACACACACGAGGGGAGGCAGAAGGGAGGCACAGACGCCATGACGGAATCCCCACACCCCACTTCCTGTCTCCCTGCCAGCTCTACGAGTCACACAGGAAGTAGTTAGTGGATCATCTCCTTACGTAACAGTCTGCCATGGACGGATCCCTCTCTTCTCCTCCTCCTCCCTCTCTTCTCCCCCTCCTCCACCTATCATCCCTCCATCCTGAACTATCGCTCCCACTCTCCTCCCTCCCTCTCTCCCCTCCCTCTCTCCCCTCTCTCCCT
>NC_139661.1:12984390-13049390 GCF_951799395.1 Argentina silus
CAGTTTAACTCTGAGTTTATTTGAATCTATAGTGCATTTTACTTGAAGGTTACAACACACTGTAGGCTGTAATACAAAAGTAGAAGACACATACAAAATACAAAACGTTTTAAAAACACAGATTGATATAATCAAATCTAGGGATATACAGTTGTATTTTCAATCCATAAAGTACATTACAAATACAAAACATACAGCACCTGTGAACGGACGATTCATCGTAACCTACGAGTTTATTTTATTTTTTCCAACTTACATTTACATTTACATTTATGGCATTTAGCAGACGCTTTTATCCAAAGCGACTTACAGCAAATACATTTGTTTAAGTAAGTGAATCATCTATCCATCAGTCATCATAAAATAAAGTAATCAATGCTCAGACTAGGGGCCATTGGGAGTCACAATGCTAGAAGAAGATTTTTTTATTTAAATTTTTTTAACAGGAGAAACAAAATCTGGACAGGGAGGTAGTGGGGGTGAAGAGGTCTCTAGGGTTAGGGTTAGGGTTAGTACAGGGGGGTAGTGAGGGAGGTAGTGAGGGGTAGTGAGGGTGAAGAGGTCTTTAGGAGGGGCTGTTAAGATGTAGCCTGAAGAGATGGGTTTTCAGTCTACGGCGGAAGATTAGTAGTAACTCTGCAGTCATGACAGCAGTGGGAAGCTCATTCCACCAGCGAGGCGCCAGGACAGTGAAAAGCCGTGACCGAGTATTGCGGCTGCTGCATCCACGTAGAGGCGGCGGTGCCAGGCGGCCAAGCCGACGTGGAAGAGCTTCTTTTTGTAACCAAGAATTCTTAAATAAATCTGAAAGTTTTTTTAAAAATTGTTTTATTTATAGCCATTTGTGTGTGGTCATTTGCGCCTTGGATGCTGGATAAGGATGTGGGCACTCAACATATGCGCAGTTATGGAACTGTGTGTTTTTGCGCACGTCTCCGCTTGGTGGCGCTGTTGCTCCTGAGTGAACTCACTCCGTTTTTATGCAACAACCCCTCAGTCGAGAAGGAATCACTTCGTCCCGACAGCTGGCACAACTGGGTAAATATCTGTCGGTTTGGGGTCTTTAGTTTCTAGCTGTCATTTTTTCAGGGCTAGTGACACCCTGAATAAGCACGGTAGGTGAAATCTATATCTTGACTTGTTGAGAACAGCGTTCTTCAGGTTCTTGTCTCACGTCAGTTTACAACACACCGACAGCCGTGACATAACCAGAGCTGGAAACTATAAAAAAGCGGCATAAAGACCTCCTATTTGTTAACATTGATAATTAACTGACATCAGTTGATAAGGCAGCAATAATAATCTATCAGGGTTGCTGTTTTTAAAGGGCTGAAACTGTCTCAAAGCCTCTGACTTTCATCTCGTCCCAATGCGGTAGTAGCCTCTCGACACTAACCAATCAACAATTGTAATGTTCTGGAACAAAATTTGATTGACGCGAATCTGGCCAATGATAACGGAGAACGGGGGCATTGCACAGCCAACCCCACTCAAACTGTCCGGTTGAGTTGGTGTGCTGACTCTGTTCTCATTAGAGAACATAGTTTACAGTAATGATCGCTATTTCAAAGAAAATACTGTGTATTTGTTGAGCATTATACAGTCACTCAAACGGCTTCCATGTTCTCTCTCATGTGTAGGCTATTGGTCAGGAAAGGCTGGTGGAGGTAGAAATCGGAAAACGGGCTCATTGTAGTGCATGGAATGGAATGAGGAATGTGATCAAACATGCGTGATTGATACTATTCTCTATTCCTTATTCCGTTCCCTGCATTACAATGAGCTCCGTCCTCCAATTTCTACCTCCCACCAGCCTCCCCTGCTATAGGTAATCTACCCTGTCACTCAAACCCCTAACATTCACTCCATCTCACCCATACAGGTACAGTACATCACAAAAATGGCTGACATCCAGATGAATGCCAAGGAGGAGCTGGTGGAGAGGTTTCTGGACGGTGCGGCCCGGGGGGACCTGGTCAGGGTCTTAGAGATGCTCTCTCGGTCCGGGTCACTGATCAATGGGACTGGAGAGCGCGGCTGGACCGCCCTGATGCTGGCAGCCAGGAACGGACACTTCAACATTGTGGAGACGTTGCTTTCAAACGGGTGAGTTATTGTACAGAGGAGGTGGTGAAGGTAGTAAAATGGGAGGACGGGATCATTGCCAATCTGTTACAATGAGCCTCCTCCGATTTCTACCTCCACCACCAGCCTGCCCTGGAATCATAGCATAACATTCTGTAGTAACTGTCGGATTAACGTCTTCACAAGCGTTTAATAGCTAGACTACATGTATGAAGCGATTCCAAGCTATCTGATTAAAGATGATTAGCTATGTACTTTAAAGTAGAGGCTGATGGAGGTAGGCATCAGAGGACGGGCTCATTGTAATGCATGGAATGGAATGAGGAATTCCTCACATGTTTGATACCATTCCTCATGTGTTTGATACCATTCCTCATGTGTTTGATACCATTCCTCATTCCATTCCATGCATTACAATGAGCCTGTCCTCCGATATCTACATCCACCAGCCTCCCCTGATGTGTCATGAGCCCCCCCTTCCTCTCCTCTATCAGATGTGACAAGTTCTCCGTCAACTGGTCGTCTCAGACGGCCTACGACATCGCCAAGTTCTGGGGACACCGACACATCGCCAACCTGCTCTCCGGAACCGACAACAAATGGGTCCCGGTTCTCCCAGGCACCGGAACGGAGGGACAAGAGAACTACTTCAACAGAGATATTCTGAACCGGATGAGTGAGAAGCGGACCGACAGAGCGTGGCTGGAGACCAGACAGTCGTCCCCAGACACAGTCTTCATCCTCTTCTTCAACCTCAACCCCCTGGTGACCTCAGCCTCTGGGGAGACACAGACTAACGTGGGACCAGGTACCAGGCTCCGTCGGCTGGGTCTGGGGTCTGTGGGAGAGCTGCTCCACAAGCCCGGGACCACTGTGATCTTCCTGGGGGTGGAGAAGCAGAGGCAGCCCCCCTCCGGACCCCCCAGGGAGGGGAGCGAGCCCACGGCGTGGTTTGCCCTCGACACAGACGACGACCCAACGGAGCATCTCAAACTCACAGACGCTCAGACGGACGGCTACTTCCTCAAACAACCCATGCCTGGCCTGCTGAAGCTGCCTGAGGATGAGGCTGGTCAGTGTCCCTCTGGCAGGGGAGGCTGGGGGAGGTAGACATCAGAGGACAGGCTCATTTTAATGCATGGAACGGTGAAAACACGTGTTTGGTACCATTCCTCATTCCATGCATTACAATGAGCCCATCGTCTGATTTCTACCTCTACTGCTCATGCTGATGATACACTGAGATGTATCGTCAAAATCATTACATACACACAGAGTAAAAAATAGGCTTAGTTATCCATTTATTACTACTTATTAATTATTATTCTGTGTAATTATTAATTACACAGAGTATTACATTTACATTATTTGGAATAGTTGCACTGCAAAAACACACACTATTGGAACTTAAACAATGTTGCACAAAACCATATATTTTGCAGCAAGAAATATTCACTGGATCAAGTTTATTTTTCTGGAAGAGGATGTTATGAAACTGAGACTAACAAACCAAAATGATTATATTTCCTTTAACTGACAGCACATGCAGTTATGACTGAAATAGCATGTCTTAACAAAGCCGAAGTCGACTATAGGGTCTGTTTATCTGTCATGTATTTGACTGTAGAGTAAACAGAAACCTAGTTCATAACTGAAAATAAGTGGAGGCTGGTGGAGGTAGAAATGAGCACGGGCTCATTGTAATGCATGGAATGGATTGAGTGTGTTTGATATCATTCCTCATTCCATTCCATGCATTCCAATGAGCCTGTCCTCCGATGTCGACTTCCGCCAGCCTCCCCTGCTGAGAATAACCTTCCTCCCCCTGCCTCCTCTTCTGTCCTCCAGGTATCGCCGCCCAGGCCCGGTCCGTTCTGGCATGGCACAGCAGGTACAGCTTCTGCCCCACCTGCGGTTCTGAGACCCGGGTGGAAGAGGGTGGCTACAAGAGGACCTGTCTGAAGGCTGGCTGCAGGAGTCTGCAGGGCGTCCACAACACCTGCTACCCCCGCGTTGGTAAACGACGCCCTCCTCTTCTACCGTGTCCTAGCGCTCAGTCCTATCAGTCATATAATAGGATATAATAATATAAGAACTGTGTTACGATTCTGTATTTTGAAACACAACACCGGTTACTGTTGAGTTAAAAAACACATTCTAGTTTTCTATTGTCCTGGCTGGCCTCCCAAGCCTTTTATATGATTGAAATATTAACCAGTAAGACTGTCATTGTACTGTCACACACACACACACACACACACACACACTCACACTCACACTCACACTCACACTCACACTCACACTCACACACACACACACACACACACACACACACACACATAGGGGAACTTCAAAGAGTTCCCCTATGGGGACAAATGAAGAACCCTTTTAGAAACCTTTTTTCTGAGAGTGTGTAGCGTTTGTGTTCCTGTTGTCCCTCCAGACCCGGTGGTGATCATGCTGGTCATCCACCCTGATGGGAACCAGTGTCTGCTGGGCAGGAAGAAGGTGTTTCCTGCTGGGATGTTCTCATGTCTGGCTGGCTTCGTTGAGCCAGGTACGTTCAGTGTCATCTCTGTACCAGGGGAGGCTGGCGGTATCAGATACCGTTCCTCATTCCGTTTCTTGCATTACAATGAGCCCGTCCTCCGGTTTGTACCTCCACCAGCCTCCCCTGGTACACATAACATTCAACTCCTTTGCTCTCCAGTAAACTCTGCTTTTACATGACTGTCCAGTGTCCCTGTGAGCTAAAGCAGTGACGTGTGGGGTTTCCCTGTCCCGCCTGCAGGGGAGGCCATAGAGGCGGCCGTGAGGCGCGAGGTGGAGGAGGAGAGCGGTGTGAAGGTTGGCCCAGTCCAGTACGTGTTCTGTCAGCCATGGCCCATGCCCTCCTCGCTCATGATTGGCTGCCTGGCCGTCGCCGTGTCGACAGACATCAAAGCGGATGAGAATGAGATCGAAGAGGCCCGTTGGTTCACACGGCAACAGGTGACTTCTAGAGTTCCAGGGGTTCCAGGGTGCTTGGTGTTGAGTGTACTGATGTCACCGATGATGACCATTAGACCAAGAGGACATCCTCGTAGTCTGAGGGCAATACCCCGGGTAAACAGGCCCAGATTCCAAACCACCTCCACTACACAGACATAGTAAAACTCACTACAATGTGTGGGTTTTATTAGTGTGTTTTATACAGCTAGAAACCTGCAATTGTCTTCAATATAATGAGAGAGATCATTACTGAGAGAGATATCTCAAGCTATGTAGACCTGTAGCACCACAAGACTCTCTGTGCTGTAAATGTGTGTGTAGTAAATCTGTGTGCGGTAAATGTGTGCTTTTATCTGTGTTGAAGGCTGTGGATTCCATCGTCAAGGCAACCAAGCCTGCGTTCACCCTGCCTCCCAGACAGGCCATCGCTCATCAGCTGGTCAAACATTGGATCGGCATGAACGCGAACCTCTGACCTGTGACCTAGAGACACAGGGAGGGGCCACTGCTCACGGCCGGGAAGGGGTCACACTTCTACAGGGGGAAGGATGTTAACGATGATACATGGAGATTGACATGCTAAGGAACAACAGGGGAGGCTGGTGGAGTGGGAGAGGCTGGTGGAGGTAGAAATCGGAGGACGGGCTTGTAATACATGGAATGGTATGAGGTTTTTTATCACACGTGTTTGATACCACTCCTCATTCCGTTCCATGCATTACAATGAGCCTCCGATTTCTACATCCACCAGCCTCACCTGGTGTGCAGCGATAGCCTGGTACATACATATGAATCACTGTCCTCTGCCAGATATGGTCGCGACATCATCGAGGTTGCAATATTCTACACATAAAGTGGCGTCCGTGTGGCGTGCGTCCGTGTGGTGTGTGGGAGACTCACAAGCGCTACTTTTTTAAACTAGCGGTCAAAAACGTATATTGTGCATCTTTAAGTAAAAGGCACCCCTGAGTGAAACTACTGTATGAATGAGCTTCACACCGAAGAGGAATGAATGGATTCCCTATTCGGGATTTTCTGTCCAATCCTAGAGGGGCGTTTTAGTACATTCCGCATTTCACAAGACTGTATGAATGGGAGAGTATAATCAATGATTCTATTGGTAGTACTGCACCGGGGAGGCTGGTGGAGGTAGAAATCGGAGGACAGGCTCATTGTAATGGATGGAACGGAATGAGGAATGGTGTGTGTTTAATGGCATCTCCATTCTGTTCCATGCATTACAATGAGCCCATCCTCTGATTTCTACCTCCACCAGCCTCCCCTGGTGTATATTTGAATCTCTCCTACCACGCTGTGCCTCTCACTGTATGGGACCTTACATATGAACTAAGCCAATCAGAGGTTTGATATTAAATGCCTTTGGTTAATGTGCATTGTTCTAAGTGGATTACACTTAAAATACTATTTTTAAGACTTTGTCAAGAAAAAGTAGGCTATTTAACTGAGCTGGGTCCAATGGTGTCTACCTGTGACATGCTCGTTGTGACTCTGTACACTACACGGTTTTAGACAGTAAATGAAATGGACATTTCTATGCAATGAAAAGTACTGGATAATGTGATTCAATGCTGTGGTTTTCTGAACCCTCACTCTATTTATTAAAAGCTACGTCATATTTCACATCTTTTTTTTTGGTACATTTTTGTGAACACAAAATTTCACTTGTCTCTAATAGCACTGACTATTTAATTCAACACACCGTGTGGATCATTATTAATTGAATTAACATTTATTATTTAAAGAATATAACATTACATTTTTTAACCATCCGTTTTACAACATGTACATTATGAATGAGACTCAGGGGAGGCTGGTGGAGGTAGAAATGGGGACGGGCTCATTGTAATGCTGTCCTCCGATTTCTGCCATCACCAAAGGTGTTTTCAATATACTCAACATCACATTGAAAGTCTGTTGAATCTGTCGAGTCCCTCCCTAAACCCCTTGGCAGCCCAGAGGTGTGAAAGGTCTTTATATAGTCCAGATCACACTCCATGTGTGTACTCTCTGGAAGGGCAGCACCCTCAGAAGGAGTGTTCACTATGAAGTCACTCAGGCTAGGCTGTAGGGGAGGGTCTGTGTACTCTGTAGTACACTCAAGAGGAGTGTTGTTGTTGTTGTGTTTGTGTTGTTGTGTGCTTGGTGGAAGCCCAGTGTCTGTGATTTGGGTGGTGGTGTTGTGGGACAGGTGTGTGCAGACAGTGTAGGGGTCTCTGAGTGGAGGTGTTCCCTGGTCCAGTTCAACGAAACCTCTCTCTCCCAGGACGTCTGTGACCAAGAAGTCCTCCAGCTTCAGCACGCTGTGCACACGGGTCCTCTGTTGGGGGGGAAATAGTCAGAGTACACTAGGAGAGGCTACCAGGAGAGGCTACCAGGGGAGGCTACCAGGGGAGGCTACCAGGAGAGGCTACCAGGGGAAGCTGCCAGGAGAGGCTACCAGGGGAGGCTACTCTTGCTGAATAATGAAAACAAATCCACTGGAATACAGGGTAAAATTCAGCTTTAACTGTAACAATACAGCACTGTATACAACACAATCCCCTCTAGTTTAAGTAGTAATGACGTGTTCCTGACAGAAGTGGAAGGTACCTCATGATGGGCCTCCAGCAGCCAGCGCCCTGCACGGCTGACCCCAGGGTTGGATATGGCTGGGAAGAAGTAGGCCTTGTATCTGGAGGGGAGGCGAGGAGAGGAGAGGAGGGTAGGGTAGGGTAGAGTAGAATAGAGTACAGTAGAGTACAGCAGAGTACAGTAGAAAGGCATTACTTTCCCAGGGGAGACTCCCAGGGGAAACCCTAACCCTTCAGGAATCTCAAGTCAGTGAGGATGAAGAACTCCATAAGATAATTGACAGCAGAGTAAACATGTCCTCTGTCAAACACTAATCTGTCTCCACTGGCAGGGGAGGCTGGTGGAGGTAGAAAAAGCCATGCATTACAATGAGCCCATCTTCCGATTTCTACCTCCACCAGCCTCCCCTGGCAGGGCTACTGTATGTCCCAGTGGTGTAAATGTGTGTTACTACAGTACTTACACAGTCCTGGATAGGATGTAGAAGACACCAAGGCCCAGAGCCAGCAGAATGAGGGGAGTGACTATAGCCACCATCTCATCATTCTCTGAAGAGGAAACTAGTGTCACTTTACATGGTTGACAGCAGGGGAGGCTGGTGGAGGTAGAAATCGGAGGACAGGCTCATTGTAACCATGGTATGGAATGAGGAACACGGTAGATACCATTCCTCATTCCGATTCATCGATTACAACAAGCTCGTCCTCCGATTTCCACCTCCCCCAGCCTCCCCTGATACAGTAGGTGGACAAAATAACCTCTTGACATTGCAATGCACTAAAACAACTACAGCAGGGTTCAAATCAGGACTTCTGGAACTTAGATGAATTACAGGGTTATCAAAACCTGTAGATTAGTGTGTACAATGAAATTGAGTATTTCAAAAAATATATTGGTTGAGGGATTGATTGAGTGCCACAGTTCTCACAGCTCTGATAAGAAGACTGAAATAAAAATAATAATAACATATAATTACAATTTTCCTTTTAGGGGAGGGTTGGGGCAGGGGGGAAAATGGACTAGAAATGATGCAAGCAATGCTATGGAATAGAACTAAACACTTTTTCACTCCCTTTTTCAATCTACTCCCCCCCCCCCCCAAGAAGACTGACCTAGAGGCTTGGTGGTGAGACTGAGGAGTTCTCGGGAGGTGTCGTCAGCCAATAGGTGAACAGAGTACTGGGTGTTGGCTCTGAGCTGGAGGAACGTATGTTGACGGTCCTCTGGCCACACAGACAGAGCTGAGAGAACAGGTATTATTAGATATTATTATGTTTATTTTTATATTGCTTATGTAACCTTTATTTAGGCAGGGAGTCACATTGAGACCAAGGTATCTTTTATAAGGGAGCCTTGCATACACAGTTTACCATACATCATACACAATTATATTTATAGAAAAATTGATATCAACATTATTGACATTACTGTAACTGTAATAAGAAATAGATCATCATTATTGGTTATTGGTTAACAATATACTGTACCAACATGAATAGATGTACCAAGATTGATATGAATAATAACTTGGGATGAACATGTCTAACTTAAACACTCGGCCGTCAATGCATAAAACTCAAAGTTATGATATGATTGATGGAAAGTTGAAACAGAGAAATTGTTCCTACATTGCTCCTCCTCGTCCTGTCTTAGGATCACTCTGTATCTGAGCACGCTGATTGGCTGCTCCTTCCTCTGCCACTCCCACCCAACGGTCGCTGTGGTCTTCGTCACGGCAACAACATGCAACCTGACAACATCCAGGAGCACTGAGGCAACAAAGATGTGGATAGTAAAATACTACCATCATATATGGACAGAATGAATGACTGACTGACTGAATGTCTGACTGACTGACTGAATGAAGGAAGACTTTAGCTCAGCTGGCTAACATGATGGGTTAGGGTTAGCATGACTTACTTCCATGCTCCAGGCTGGCAGGGACGGAGGTGGCAGGCCCACACAGGTGCTGGTAGACAGGGTAAACGCTAATGCTGTACGTCTGCAGAGGCTGGAGGTCTGGAACAGAGGGGATGGCATTTATGAACAGTCAATAATAAGAAGAAGAATACCTGTATAGTGCTTTTCTGGTTCCAGCCCAGGCCACCTGCGGACCATCAGAGACTTTAGCACTCTGAGCTAAAGTCTACCTTGTAAGACTGCTGAGGTGGTGGAGCCGTCCACTCGTGTCCAGTGACTGGGCGAGGTGGGGTCAGAGGTCGTCTCTATGGCAACCTCACTGACTGGCAGGGGGGTGTGTTCCACATCCCACTGAACCACCAGGCCGCCACCTACAGAAATCACCCAGAGCCTGCCCACTGGGGGGAGGGCTGACAACAACAACAACAACAACAACAACAACAACAACAACAACAACATCAACAACAACCCACAGCCTGGCCACTGGGGGAGGGGTGACAACAACATCAACAACAACCCACAGCCTGCCCACTGGGGGGAGGGCAGACAACAACAACAACAACAACAACATCAACAACAACCCATAGCCTGCCCACGGGGGGGAGGGCTGACAACAACAACAACAACAACAACAACAACAACAACAACAACCCACAGCCTGCCCACAGGGGGGAGGGCTGACAACAACAACAACAACAACATCAACAACAATAACAACATCAACAACACATTCACTAACTACTCATCTATTTACCGGTATCTAAGCAATCAGAATTTACAAATCAGAACATGTCTGCCAGACTGACAGTGTGGATTATGAGAGCCCTTGCTTTTCTAAGAAGTCAGTCAGGGGAGGCTGGTGGAGGTAGAAATCGGACTAGGGGAGGCTGGTGGAAGTAGAAATCAGACATGGGGAGGCTGGTGGAGGTAGAAATCAGACTAGGCGAGGCTGGTGGAGGTAGAAATCAGACTAGGGGAGGCTCTTAGTGAAGTATGGAACGGAAGGGATGGGCTCATTGTAATGCATGGAATGGAATGAGGAATGATATCAAACACATGACCATTCCTCATTCCATTCCATGCATTACAATGAGCTCCGTCCTACGATTTCTACCTCCACCAGCCTCCCCTGGTATATGTCTTTACCTCTTCTGGGATCTAGCTCAAGACCATATTCCTTCTGTATGTTGATGATGTAAATAGCTCAGGCTCTGTCTAATCTGTAAATATTTTGGAGAAATAGACTTCACACACAATAAACGTTGAATTCTGGTAATACTTAGAGATGTTCAGCATCTGATGTTTCTCACTTCCCTCTCAGACTCATACCAGATGATATTGACACACAGAGGATGTTGCATAACCAGCCAGGGGCCAGGGACGCATAATAATCCTGATGGCTGCTCAGGTTGATGCTCTGCAATGTCTGTGTGATGTCTCTTTACATCTGCAAGACCTATTGCCCAAGAGTGGCAAAGGGGAGGCTGGTGGAGGTAGAAATTGGAGGACGGGCTCATTGTAATGCACAGGGGAGGCTGATTGAGGTAGAAATTGGAGGACAGGCTCACTGTAATGCACAGGGGAGGCTGGTGGGGGTAGAAATTGGAGGACGGGCTCATTGCAATGCTCCTTTCTACCTCCACTAGCCTCCCCTGCTCACTGATGCCTCTCTGGCCAGTTCAACTGTTAGAGAGATGATGAAGATGAAGTCACCGTGATGAAGATGAGTGTTGATCCTCAGGTGAGAGGAAGGAGACCGGCCGGCACCGTTGTAGGCCGTGACTGTGACATCACACTGGTCCTCCGTCACCATGACGACTGTCATCAGGGCGGTGGTGTTGGTGGTCATGCTCACAGGCTGCTTCTTCGTTGGTGCATACGTTACCTCATAGCCTAGGACACGCCCACCAGCATCATAGTCATCCAGGGCCTGGAACATAGAGAAGAAGAGAGGGTCTCCATCAGGGGAGGCTGGTGGAGGTAGAAACCGGAGGACGGGTTCATTGTAATGCATGGGATGGAATGAGGAATGGTATTTTGACGTCTTTGATACCATTCCCCATGCATGCAGTAACAATGACCCCGTCCTCCGATTTCTACCTCCACCAGCCTCCCCTTAGTCTCCATTCAATAATTGAATGATTCATTCATTGGCATGTTTCCTATTTCCTTTTGTATAAGGCTTTAAATACAAACACATGACTGTAAAGCGTTCTTCTAGTGTGGTTCTGAAATGTGAGGATGAGTTTCACCAAGGAGACCATGCTCGGGATAATCACTCTGTAGACCACAAGAAAAACACGTTTCCATGAACAACATTTTCATACTGTAATGACCTTCCACATGAGCACCAGGTGACGGAGTCCTGGTTGCTGCTTCATGGCTTCCACACGGAAGCAGACGTCTGGGGGTGTAGAGGGAGCTGTGGATGATATGAACATCAACTATAATATGCTCATCATACGTGATGTGATGGAATCATGGGGTCTGTTGCATACAGGCTCAGTCTGAAGACATGGCTTCAACATACTGTAGCTTCAACATACTGTAGCTTCAACATACTGTAGTTTCAACATACTGTAGCTCAGGTAAACTGGATCTTTAGACACACTCTAAACATGCACACCCGCACACACACACACACACACACACACACACACACACACACACACACACACACAAACATACACACAGAATAGTGAACTCTTATTCCAATGATTTTAAGACACAATGACCCACTTCAGTAAGGCTTCCAATGGTGTCACACGTGTTTGATACCATTCCTCATTCCGTTCCATGCATTACAATGAGCCCGTCCTCCATTTTCTACCTCCACCAGCCTCCCCTGCCCCTCCCTCTCCTCACCCCACTCCTCACCCCTCTCCTCACCCCACTCCTCACCCCCCTCCTCACCCCACTCCTCACCCCACTCCTCACCCCCCTCCTCACCCCACTCCTCACCCCCCTCCTCACCCCCTCTCCTCACCCCACTCCTCACCCCTCTCCTCACCCCCTCTCCTCACCCCACTGCTCACCTCACTCCTCACCCCCTCTCCTCACCCCACTGCTCACCCCTCTCCAGCGTGGCTCCAGTTGCCTCTGTGCTCCAGTCGCTCCAGAAACCGTCCCTCCCCCTGCAGGCCACACTGAAGCTGTAGGAGGTGAAGGGCAGCAAGCCCTCAGCCGTCCTGGTGACTGTGGTCCCTCCATCCTCCACAGGGACGGAGCCTGGCACCTGGGGCCACAGAGACACCGTTATTATACCAACCAGGAGAGGCTGCTGGAGGTGGAAATCGGAGGACAGGGCTCATTGTAATGCATGGAACGGAATAGGGAATGGTATGGAATAAGGAATGGTATCAAACACGTGTGTTTGATACCATTCCTCATTTCATTCCTTGCATTACAATGAGCCCGTCCTCTGATTTCTACTTCCACCTGCCTCTTAATTAACCGAACTTGTAAATAAAGACAGATGTTTCTGATCGTGCAGTAGAAACAATATCAGTATGATTAATGATTGGTAATGTAATCCAATGATCAAATATAAATGTTTTTGGACATTGAGGTTGACATCAGTTGACCCCCAGCTCTCTACCTGAGTCCAGGTGTCGGTGCTGATGTGTTGGTAGCGTAGCTGGCATCGGTGGTGCCAGCGGTCAGTTGCCCAGGCAACCTCCAGGGAGTCTGCCGTGCCGCGAACAGACGTGATGGACGGACGAGGAGCTTTCTCTAAAGGAGACATGTTTATCAGGGAGAAACAGAATACCTCAGACATCCTCAGACCACCTCAGACCACCTCAGACATCCTCAGACCACCTCAGACATCCTCAGACCATCTACCAGTCAGTACTCACTCAGTCACTCAACACATTACTTTTTTTTTCTTTTTTTTTACATTAATTGCTATGACTGACAAGACCTGGACCTGAGAGGTCTCTCTGAGTTGGAAAGCAAAGCTGTTTTGCAATATTGTACATGAATGTGTATGTATGTATACATGTATGTATGATCCCCAATGAGTGTTATGGTGTACTGATGGTGCCAGGTGTTCTAAATAGACTGTCTGAAGGAACAGTCAGCATCCCGAGTAAACGATTAACATTCTGACTGAAGAGAACTTTCCACCTATTTGATATACAGCCACGGTGTGAGGCTCTGACAACGCCTCCGTTCCATCATAGCTGTTCTTCATTCTCAGCGTGATGTTGAATCTTCCACTCAGTCTTATGATGCGTGTGCAGGCATAGATCTCTGTGTTCCTGAAATGTATACATGACAGATGATGGAAATGGTTGATCTTTTATTAAGCATATCAATAATGTATCTACAGTATGCAATATATAACATCTCAGTCAGGAGAGGCTGGTGGAGGTAGAAATCGGAGGACGTACTCATTGTAATGCATGAAATGGTATGAGGTTTTTTATCACACGTGTGTGTGTTTGATACCATTCCTCATTCCGTTCCATGCGTTACAATGAGCCCGTCCTTCGATTTCTACCTCCACCAGCCTCCACTGACAAGAATGTACAACAGAATGAGTTTCTCTCTCTCTTCATGACAACAGGAATCTACTCACTGACTGAACACAGGAGAGTAGACCATGTCCACATTATTGGCAGACTCATGACTCCACATGCATGTCAGAGACGTGTGGGAGGAGACATAGTAGCAGGACATGTTCACGGATTCTGAAAATGGAGTCAAGTAGGGAGTCAAGTAGGGAGTCAAGTAGGAAAAAATTAAAGTTCATTGAGGAGGTTTGACATCTCAAGGCAGGAGTTATAGGACTCATGACAGGTGGTGAATACCATCAGAGGACCAGAGGAGGCTGGTGGAGGTAGAAATCAGAGGACAGGCTTGTAATGCATGGAATGGAATGAGGAATGGTATCAAATGTGTTGCATTACAAAGAGCCTGTCTTTGAATCGAAAATCTCCATTGAAGATGCATTTTAGTCTAGGATTAGGGTTAATCGGTGTACCTAAATGTACCATGTTAAACCTTCCACATCAACACAGTTGAGGTGGAGTGACTCATTATATGAAAATAGAGGTGGAGCCACTTCCTACCACGGTTAGATACTGGAGATAGAGCCTGACAGTCGCTGGAGTCCACCACACACACACTGTGGTCACTCTCACACTTCTGCAACTCTCCACCCTTCACCGTGAACTCCTCTGATGGTGACGTCAGAACAGAAATATATTAATACATTTTAAATGGAACAAAGATATGACATATAGACATGATTCAATGGTAATGGGAGTGCGGGTTGTATTGAATGTGAGGCCAAACCTTACATCATACATATGCTGCATGTCTGGTTGTCAATCAACAAATTCACATCAAGCGAGACTGTAGACGAAGTAAAAACTATAAATTATTGAAAACTAATTACCATAAGTGTGGACTGTCTCAGCATGACCTTCACTCTGACAGGAGATCTGATCTGCATTTGGAAATTGGAACACTTGTGTATACTGTTTTATGTCTCAATAAATAGCTGAGCATTATGGTAACAATCTTTCTCACTGTAACAGGAAAATTATGAAAATGACAAACACATAATAACACAAAAATAAAGCATTGCTGTACTCACCATGCGATAACAGTGACAGGCAAGTTACAATCCACAACAGACATGACATGTCCACTCTGTGCACTGCAAATTACACAATCAAAGATTGAAAGTAATTTTTGGTGCAATTCCAACATGCAAATCATTTTTGGCATCAACTTCTTTCACGAGAATTACAAAGGTTTCACTTACGCAATGAGAGGTCCATTCTGAACGATACTGAGCCACAGAGTTCAGCCCAGCCAGTGAAAGAGGAAACAGCCAGGGGCTGAACAGAACAAAAAGTACATCAGTACATCCGTTCCATGCGTTAGAATGAGCCTGTCCTCCGATTTCTACCTCCACCAGCCTCCTATGATGTACATGTGAGGAAGAGCCTGTGGTTTGATAGAGGACGTTACCCCATGCCTGCAGTGGGAGGGACCCTCTACAGAGAGCATTAGACTGTTGCATCACTTCCAGAAGAAAATATTGGATATCAACCTCATCTCGCGAACATCTTGAACTAAAACAAATACATGCACAAATGATATGCATATTTAGTTGTGTTAACATTGTCTGAGTCTATATAGGCCTATGGACGTGTCATTGCCACTTTGACATTCGTTCATGTATATTTACAGGCATTTTTTTTTTGCATACAAAACTTTCTACACTTCAGTTGCAGTAACATGAATATTCACAAGTTAACAGACCACACCTACCACTGAATGTGTTAGGATCAGGGTTAGGGTTAAGGTTAGGGTTAAGGTTAGGCTTAGGGTTAGGGTTCGGGTTAGGGTAAGTGTTAGGGTTCGGGTTAGGGTAAGTGTTAGGGTTCGGTTTAGGGTTAGGGTAAGTGTTAGGGTTAAGGTTAGGTTTAGGGTAAGTGTTAGGGTTAAGGTTAGGGTAAGTGTTAGGGTTAAGGTTAGGGTTAGGGTTAAGGTTAGGGTAAGGGTTAGGGTTAGGTTAAAGTTAGGGTAAAGGTTAGGGTTAAGGTTAAGGTTAGGGTTAGTGTTAAGGTTAATGTTAGGGTTAGGGTTAGGGTTAGGGTTAAGGTTAAGGTTAAGTTTAGGGTTACGGTTAGGGTTAGAGGTGTGGTGGTTCCAGTTGGGGGGGGGGGGGTTAGGGTTAGGGTTAGGGTTAGGGGGCGTGCTGCTGGCTACACAGCGTCCGTCTCCCCCCCATCCCCCCTAGATCCTGTAGAGATGGAGCAGAGTAAACAGGTAGAGGGGCGGAGAGTAGGGAGGTGGTGGGGCACAATTTAGCGAAACACACAGGTGACAGGTAGATCGGATGGGCATATAGGCCTATGCATTGTAGGTAATTGGTTAGTGGTGGAGTTTGAGGTGAATTGTCTGTGTCCTTCCGAACCTCAGTTATATCTAACTCCCTTTAATGTATTTTTGTTTGCAATGGATAACTACATCACACTCTCTTGGTAACAATAATGTCAGATTTTCACCTGAGGTTTCCACATAGGCCTAAATCACAGGTGTAACAAAATAGAATAGTAGTAAGCAGTAACCAGTCCCACCTGGTTTGACATCTTGCCCCAAAATAATATGTAGTTAATGTTGATTCAATTGCGTGGATATCATTGATCGTTGTTTACCATGTGCCAATCCCCTGCACCACCGCTAGGCGGCTGTCATGTGTCAGAAATAAAGACCCGGCCCGGCCCCGCTACCCCGTATGTTATTGTTGTAGCCTAGCTCCTGCTGCTGCGACACTCCATCGCCAGAACGGCTCTGCCGCACCAGGGGATTTTAATCCACTCTGATTCCCTCTATAATATTCTATTCGCCTGCAAACATTTGTCGTTTGTCTTACACATGTTACCATGATCAAGGAATTAATATAGCCGTTCGTTTTTAGCTTTAAGGTTTGTAGAATAACCAGTTTGGCGGGACGGGGAGCGGCTAACAATACAGAAAAGCTACAGCATCACTAGCAAGTTAGCCAGCTAGCGCATCGCGTCGATACCACCACCACCTCTACCAAGGCTGTCATCATGGACGACAAACCTTTTACCAAGGAATTAGACCAATGGATTGAACAACTAAACGAGTGTAAGCAGCTATCGGAAAACCAAGTGAGAACACTTTGCGAGAAGGTGAGCACAATTTAACTTTATTTTTCGAGAAATAACATCGAGTGGGCTAACCTGCTAACGTTATAGATTTAATTGGGGCCTACTACTACAAGCTAACGGGCTAACTACCTAGCATCGCTAGCCCTACAATTAGCTGGCCAAGCCTAGAATGACTGTACACGGAACTAACCATAATGTGAGCGATAATTTGACGACTTCAACTCGGCCTAAATTACTAAAGTAAACCAGTAAAACATTGATAGTAACGCATGTTAACTTGCAACTTAGCTATTTGCTAGTATTAACGTCGTTAGCCACGTTCCGATAGCTTGGGCATTGACAGCATCATTCAACACAGTAGCAAAATGATTGTGAAAGCATTCTCAGAGAATACCACATATCATATCAATACCACATATCATAACCACATAAATGCTGTAGCTAATGATGTTGCATGTCTTTATTTCATTATGGGGATCATAAATAATTTCCCTCATGCTCAGCATCGATAACTAGTAGCTAACAATCTTAACTAATTCAATCTCTGATTTGGTGAGGTTGGCTTGCTAAATTGTCAATTTAAAGGATAACGACGTATAGCCATGGATGATCTCAATATGTACCAATCTTCGTTAATCTTAATTGATTTGTGTGTGTCTTTGTATTTTTCCTAGGCCAAGGAGATCCTCACTAAGGAGTCTAACGTACAAGAGGTGCGATGTCCTGTCACAGTGTGCGGGGACGTCCACGGCCAGTTCCACGACCTGATGGAGCTCTTCAAGATTGGAGGAAAGTCACCTGACACCAACTACCTGTTCATGGGTGATTACGTGGACAGAGGCTACTACTCTGTGGAAACAGTCACTCTCCTTGTCACATTAAAGGTATGCTGTACACCGAAGTGTTCGAACACGAAAACCAATTAGGGCCTAACACCAACGCTGTAAACTCACTTCACAGCTAGTTGGTTTGCTCACACCTCCACGCCTTGTTGACTCCATCCCTTCCTGTCCTGAACAGGTCCGGTATCAAGAACGAATCACAATTCTGAGAGGGAACCACGAAAGCCGGCAAATCACGCAGGTGTACGGCTTCTACGACGAGTGCTTGAGGAAGTACGGCAACGCCAACGTGTGGAAATTCTTCACAGACCTGTTTGACTATCTCCCGCTCACCGCACTCGTAGACGGACAGGTGAGGGGAGACGAGGACGGCATGAGTTGTTTGTTTTTTCCCTGCAAAATGTACAGGATGTATAATGTGTGCAGTTGATTCTATGGGAGAATGCTAATATGCTAATTCAATGCTAATATTTAGCTCTGATCCGACCCTTTACCTTGCCCCATTTCTGTCAGATCTTCTGCCTACATGGAGGTCTTTCTCCTTCAATAGACACCCTCGACCATATACGAGCCCTGGACCGTCTGCAGGAGGTCCCCCATGAGGTAACTAAGCCATAAAGCATTTGGATTTACAACTGCATAAAACATGACACCCCTATAGAGTACCATGCAAACCACAAATACAAGGTAAAATACACTTAACAAATGTCATGGTGCCATTCAATAGAGAAATGGGTTGAGGCTTCACCAATCACCGTTATGCTGAGTAGAATATCCTCACACCAGTGGACACACGTTTGATACCATTCCTCATTCCGTACCATGCGTTACAATGAGCCTGTGCTGATTTCTACCTCCAAATGAATCTCTCCCTCTCCCAGGGCCCCATGTGTGACCTGCTGTGGTCAGACCCTGATGACCGTGGTGGCTGGGGCATCTCCCCCAGGGGGGCAGGGTACACCTTTGGACAGGACATCTCTGAGACCTTCAACCATGCCAACGGCCTCACTCTGGTGTCCCGGGCCCACCAGCTGGTGATGGAGGTACAGTATTTCCATTGGTGCATTTACACTTTGACATTGGGTGCTTAAAGGAATATTGTATGTTTTTAGAGGCTTATAAATCTTGCATCATACGAAGTGAAGATTGTATGTTTCCCCCTTTGAAGATGAGCCTGCACTGTGGTGTTTAATTTAGTATTTGTCATTGCGTCAAATGTATTTGAGTTCATTGGTATTTGAAAACCATGATGCTAAAACCTGTAGACATTTGTTCATTGGGTAATTGTGTTGTAACAGTAATTGAGGTAGTGATGTGCAGACACATCCGTGGGGTTGAGACTGAATATCAATATCTGTACCTCGTTTCTCTCCAGGGCTACAACTGGGGTCATGACAAGAATGTTGTCACCATCTTCAGTGCGCCGAACTACTGCTATCGCTGTGGCAACCAAGCAGCTATCATGGAACTGGATGATACTCTCAAGTATTCATTGTAAGTATGAAGCATCATGTTACGTCCTGGTGTGTCCTCTACCCTTTGCCCTGGAGTGCGCATGTGTGGTTTTGTGTCCTATATGGTTTTAAAGAGGCGGTAGAGATGTGAGGGGAAGTCCCATGCCCCAATCTTAAACATTTAGAACCATGTGGGGGAGGGCACATGCCAGAGAAAGGACTTGGTAGGAAGATGTTTTCTCTGCAGTTCATAACTGAAGCAGAGCGATCATCTGACCTTGATATTTCTGTTTCCCCCTCCAGCCTACAGTTTGACCCCGCCCCTCGACGCGGAGAGCCCCATGTGACCAGACGTACCCCTGATTACTTCCTGTGAATGTCCCAAAGCCATCCTTACCCGAGAACTCCGCATCTAGATTTGAATACACTGTACGATAAATGGAAGATAACGATAAAAGAGTCCAAATGTCAACAAGAACGCGAGAGATAAAGCCCCTCTGCAGTTGTGTTTAGAAAAATGCTGTCATAAAGCTGTGCTGATAAACATTTACAATACATGTTAAAAATATATTTTGTTTGTTTAATACATGTTTAAAAATGATTGAGATATGAGAGTACCAACATGGACCAAAATGTGCCATATATGATCTTTTGAGACATGTAAAACTTGCAATTTTTTTAGAACAGCAATATAATCTTATTTGACCTCACAACTACACATCTCATGGTATAAACATTGTGCTTTTGTTGCAGTATTATAAATTAGATTTGCTTAAAGTAGGTAAACGGTCATTTTTAGCTGCAGGCCTAACGGCATGCACAGAAATGACTTGGGCTGCTGGACATCTCAGCACGCTGTTAATTTGAATAAAGACGATGAACCTGATGATTAAACTGCTATCAATGTTTGTTGTTGTCTGTTGTTATTGTTAGGGGTTTGTGGGGAGATGTTTATTGTTATTGTGGGTAATGTATTATACTGCCGTAGCCTTTAGGGCCACACCTTCAGATCGTTTCCTTTTGATAGTTGATAGTTTGAGTCACATGTAACAATCTTAGATGCGGGTAAGATAGTTGAACAGAGAGCTAGTGTTGGGCATGTATAAACTGCTGCAGGGGGTTAAGTGTTACTAGTGTATGAGGCGTTATTAGTGGAGGTATCGTTTGGCGTCTAAGTGGGGATCATGATAACTGATTAGTCAGAGAGAAGGTATGTTACGGATGGACATTAACTTCAGGGCAGACAGAAATCCTGAATGTGGGTAAGTAGAGCAACTAATGTATAAAAGCAGTCAGTGGTTGAGCCACTTCATCTCCCCCAACCAGACTGCATACAAAGTGGACTTGTTCTCGCGAGGTTGTCTGTGGTTTAGCTAGCTATGTTAGCTAACTAGCTAGCTAGCAATCTAACTGGTTAACGCTTTCAATTTGGAGATGTTCAACTTAAATCCCGGTTCGTATTTAAGTTATCCATCAGACATGTATTTGTTTTTACTTGTTAGGTATCGATATGCATAAACGTGTGATTGGAGGCTAACCATTTCAGAGCAGAAGCCAGCTAAATAGATTCTATTCAGCTAGCTAGTGGGGTGGTTATGTCAGATGATGCTAGCACTGCTAGTAGCAGCATCTAGCTACGGAAGCTAAAGCTAGTGTTTTTGTGTGAACAATCAGAGCAGGGCTCTGTCTCTCTCCAGTTACCTTGGTTACAAAGGAAGGCTATATACCTGGCCACAATGCCATGAAGTTCAGACCTCTTGCAGAGGGGGTGTAGTATAATGTGTAAAATACATTTCCCCCTCTTTCAGTTAGCAATCAGAGTGACTGGTGATGCAAATGGTAGTACACTCCCAATTGCCTGAGACAGAGAGACCATCCCACCCACCACTGCCGCCAGTGTAGCGATTAAGGGGGGACCTCTGATCTACAGTTATAGTAGTTGTTATCAAGTTAGTATGTAGCCAAAGTCAAAGTTGGTTCACACGGGCCTCAACAGTGTTATACACAATATACAATAAACGCCCTAAATGATAAATTACACCCTACCTAAGGTGTTGGCAGGGCCATATACCTAACAAGGAGGCTTGCCTAACTCGACTTGAACTGTTGACTGTTATGTAACCACTATTGCTGCCTGGAAGACTGACAAGATATATTGATATAACTGATACCATCCTGTGTAGTGTGCATGGCTTTTCTTGAGAGCTTTTTGTGGTCAATGTTACTTATGTGTCCCTCTCTTATACACTTCCCCAGAGTGTCAAGATTGAGGAATTGTGACATAATGTTTTGAGGAAAGCACCACCATCTTGTGACAGCCTGCCTGCATGGACGTGCTGTTGCACTACAAAGGCAACACTGTGGACGTGACAGCCCTGCTGAACCGAACCCAGGGAGCCCTGGAGGACTTCCCCTGCCGGGTGCTTCCTACGTTCACACCCTGGTTCCCAGCCGGACGTGACACCTCCCTGCCCATCAGAGCGGCCAAGGCACCTCCGACCATCTCTCCGGGCGATCTGGAAAAGATTCAAACCCATCAGCTGACAGTCAGCTCCGACCCTAACCCTAACTGTGATGAAGGGAGGCTGCAGAGCAACTCTGCCCAAACTAGTTTGGCGAGACCGCCCACCGGGCGTGTTCAGGCATGCTGCGGGCTGCGGACAGCGCCATCAGCACATTGTAAAGACACACTCCCTACTGAGAAGGAGGTTAGACGATCATGGAGTGTCTTTTCACAGAGAGGTTTGCTCATTCAGAATCTGAACACTCAGGCGTTCTCTAAACAGTTCCACAAGCTGGTTTGGAAGCACAGGCTCCACATGCGTCAGAGGGCCAAGTGGGTCGTAGGGGAAACGAACTGTGTCACAGCGGGGGACGTAGAGCTGGTGTGGAGGGGGTTGAACCATGCCATCAGGGACTCCAAACTGCCGACCTGCAATGCCAACATTCAGAGGGATCTGACTCAGATTTGGGTGTTCTGTGACGTGCTGTACTGTGAATATGTCGGGAAATTCCTTAAGGAGGAGCTTCAACTCACTGGGAAGATCACTTTATATGTTCATAAACTGGGAAACATTTTCAGCTTTTAGATAAATTGATCCCAGGGTGTTCACATTTGATCTGTACTCTGTCAGTTGCTGTGTTTGTGTTATATTAAAAGGAAAGATGTTCTATTTTAATAAAGATGTTTTGTCAGCTATGCGTTTATATTGTTGTTGAAATGATCACTCCATCAAACCCAAACGCATTCTGCAACAGATGATTTGAAGAGGTATACGGTATGTTCCTGTTCTGTGGTGCTTATTTATGCCACTTTATGTAAACCGGGTGGGTTGGGAGCAACCATAATTTGATATTGCACACCAGCATAAGCTCTAGGCTGTTTTAGCAGTGCGTTAGCGCTCCAAACCACGAGCCTACCGACTGGTTGAGAAGGAAGAGTGTGGCGACAAAACAGACAGGCCCCCAAATCTAGGTTACCGGAACTGACGTCAGGAAAGTACTGTCAGTACACGGTGTGCTAGCCTTCTGCCACATTAGCTTTTATGTAACCCGTGTCGTTTTTTTATTTTAATGTATAGTTAAACTGTTGGATTGGATTTGATATCGGATACATGTGTTTTGAGATCGCCTCTACCGATCGCTTCGTAATGGCGTCGCTGTGATTTCCGTGAAGATTTTCTTTGGAAAAAAAAAGGTAAAGAGCTAATCTAGCTAGCTTGCTTGCCAGCGAGTGTGTTAAAATGGCATCTGGACTTTCCACATTTCCATCGGGCCTTGTGTGCATTTCATGCGATAACGCAGCTAGCAGACGATATCTGATTGCATGACACATTTTTTCCAATCGATACGGTATCGATTCCGTGGGGGTTTTCAAACTTCTGCATGTGGATTTGTGATGGCATGCAGACAATGAAGCCTTTGTGAATTCTTCGCTATTTGGTTTCTGTCCACGATGAACAAAGAGTAGCCTGATCTCCAATGCAATGTTCTACACATCAAAGCAACATCAAAGCTGACTAGCAAAGGTGTTAATAATACATTGTATATTTGTTGCATAACTCTTTCAAAGGCATTAATAGTTGCCAACATTCGGTCGGGGCGTATTGCTGTCACTTTTATGATGATTTACGACTGCATTTTTGTGTGTAATGTTTGTTTCTCTTTAGGACAGACGCCTTCATGGGACCACCGATGTCGACTGAGCCTTTGATGGGAGTGTACCGTATGAAGCATCATGAGGGTGCATTAAATTACTGGACTTTCAAGCAGAAATCTGGAGGATCCTTCTTCAACACTGGGACCAGCTAGAGAGAGATGATCTTTATGCAGAGGAGAAACATGCATCGTTAGTCGTTTAGGGGGTTATGTTTATCAGTAACCTCTGGTGAAATTAATTAAAAGATTTCTGGGTCCAGTTGTTTATTTTTGTGATACAGTATCAGTAAACATAATATTCAGGATGAGTTCCGAGGGCTATCAGTACAGAGCACTTTACGACTACAAGAAGGAGAGGGAGGAGGACATTGATCTGCATGTGGGGGACATTCTGGTGGTGAGCAAGGGGGCCCTGCTGGCCTTGGGGTGTGGAGGCGGGGTCGAGGAGAGGCCGTCTGAGATTGGCTGGCTGCCGGGGGTCAACGAGACTACACAGGAGAAGGGGGACTTCCCCGGGACGTATGTGGAGTTTCTGGGGAGGAAGAGGATGTCACCCCCAACGCCAAAGCCACGGCCTCCAAGACCTCCGTCCTCTGCTTCGGGTCCAATCAGGACGGATTCTGAATCAGAGGGTGAGTAGTTGGTTCTGAATACCAAATCAAGACCAAAATCTTTCCTTGATTTCTTGCCTCCCCTGGAGTGTGTGTGGTATTTCCCAGAAGCCTAGCATTATGGTCTCTGCGCAGCAGATGTGGAGCCAGCTAAGGAGAAGCAGCTGCTGTGTCAGTCAGACCTGCGGGAGAAACGCTGACGCAGCTAGACAGAGAATGCATCATAAGCTGTTACCCACATACACAGGAAGCTTAGGTGGCAGGAAGTGTGTGTGTGTGAGAGAGATTATGAGATACCTGACACTGATGAATTACCATAAGAGTGCAGTGAGAAAAATTAACATCTGTTTAGGACTATTATTAGGAATAATTAGGCGCATAATAACTAGTGCTGTACCTGAATGCAACTGTGGCATGTGATTCAGTGATGTCATCTTTGTGCGCTGCAGGTTCCATGCTGCTTCCAGACCTCCCGGAACAGTTTGGCCCTCCAGAGTTGGCTCCTCCCATCCTGGTCAGACTTCTGGAGGCCATCGAGGGTAAAGGTGAGAGAACCTCGTCAGACTTCACACACAGCCTAACCTCAAGTCCAGTAGCAGACTGGCTATCTGGAGCACCGCGGGCCGGTCGGTCTGTGGGCTGCGGGGCCAGTGGTGAAGAAAGATATGGGCCAAAAATGTTTAAATAAAACCGTAAATGAGCGATGCAGCCCCCCTCCGCCTCCCCCATAACCAATGGGAATGTGTTACTATGACAGTACATTGTGCTTATTCATGTAATCATGTTTAACCATCGACTTCCTGTGTCCCCTGTCCTGCAGGGATGGAATGTCCGACCCTCTACAGGACGTTGTCAGGAGGGGGGGGACTGGACCTCCGACAGCTGCTGGACGGTGGTGAGTGATGGCAGGCAGACACATCTCTGAAATACATAGATATTAATCAGGGGAGGCTGGTGGAGGTAGAAATCGGAGGACGGGCTCATTGTAATGCATGGAATGTCCATTCCTCCGATTTCAACCTCCACCAGCCTCCCCTGTTATGAACTTGAACAAAGATGAAATGTATAAGACAGTTGGTTGGTCGATGGAGCCTCTTACTCCTGCCATAAATGTCTCACAGGATTAAGATATTATTACCTTGTGACATGTTTGTGACACCCTTGTGACATGTCAGTGACGTGTGTGACATGTTGTCCAGACCTGGACCAGGTGGAGGTCCAGCCGCTGTGTGATGGTCTGATGAGGTTCCTGCAGGATCTGCCCACCCCTGTGGTGCCCCCCGCCCTCCAGGCTGAGATGGTCCACGCCGTGCAAGGTGAGGGGACCGCCCAGGTGTCCATATCAGTGATGTGTGATATGTTTTTAACCAGGGGAGAAATCGGAGGACGGGCTCATTGTAATGCATGGAACTGAATGAGGAATTCTGTTCCATGCATTACAATGAGCCCATCCTCCGATTTCTACCTCCACCAGCCTCCCCTGGTGGCTAACTACACCCGGAGCCATCGTTACACATAGTATGGTCAAATAGTGGTTTTAGCATTGTTTAAACGGACCCCCCCTCCCCTCCAGAGGTGAAGGAGCCAGAGGAATGTGCCCAAGTCCTGCGGAGGCTGGCCAGCTCCCCCAGCCTCCCCCCCCAGTACTGGCTCACCCTCTACAGCCTCATCAGACACTTCTCCAGGGTCTGTCAGAGCAGCGGCCGGAACCAGCTGACCGTCAGAGCCCTGGCCGACATCTTCAGCCCCCTGCTCTTCAGACCACAGCCTGCCAGGTCAGTGTGTGTGTGTGTGTGTGTAGACGCTGTCAGCATGGTCGTTAGGCTTTGTGTGGTGCTAGCATGTTTTGAATATACAGTCATGAGAAAAAGTTAGGACACCCCCCAAAATATTAAGTTATTCTCTTAAAAATATGGACATATCAATATGTTATCTTCTTTCTAACAATGTCTATAGATAAAGGGGATGTAATTGAACAAAAAACTATGAAAATGTAACTTTGTAATCATTTATTTAACGAAAAATTAACAATAATGCCAATTCCTACTGAGGAAAAAGTTAGGACACCCTATGCCCTAATAGCTAGTATTGCCCCCCTTGGCTGAAATAACCTCAATTAGACGTTTCTTATAACTGTCTACAGGTCTCTGACATCAATTGGGAGAAAGTTTTTCCCACTCCTCCTTGCAGAATTCTTTCAGCTGTGTGATGTTCGAGGGGTGTCTTGCATGCACAGCCAGTTTCAAATCAATCCACAGCATCTCAATAAGATTAAGATCCGGGCTTTGACTTGACCATTCCAGAACTCTCAATTTATTTTTCTTGAGCCATTCCTTGGTAGATTTACTGGAATGTTTTGGGTCATTGTCATGTTGCATGGTCCACATCTGCTTCAGCTTCAACTTTCGAACAGATGGTCTCACATTTTCCTCAAGCACCCTCTGATACAATACAAAATTCATAGTGGATTCTATGATGGTGAGCTGACCAGGCCCTGCTGCAGAAAAGCAGCCCCAAACCATGACATTTCCACCCCCATGCTTCACAGTTGGTATGAGGTTCTTGTTCTCAAATGCTGTCTTGGTTTTGCGCCAAACATGTCTACTCTTACTGTGCCCAAATAGTTCAACTTTGGATTCATCTGTCCAAAGCACATTGTTCCAGAAGTTCTGGTCTTTCTCTAGGTGTTCTCTGGCAAACTTTAGTCTTGCCCTGATGTTTTTTTTTGACAGCAGGGGTTTCCTCCTTGCACACCTCCCATGTAATGCAAACTTGTTCAGTCTCTTTCTTATGGTGGATGCATGTACTTTGACATCAATTGTGGCAAGAGATACCTGTAGGTCTCGTGATGACATTCTGGGATTGTTGGAGACTTCTTTAAGCATCTTTCGGTCAGCTCTTAGGCTGAACTTGCTTGGGCGGCCTGACCTGGCCATGTTGGTGGTGGTTTTAAATGTTCTCCACTTGTAAATTATTTTCCGGACAGTGGAATGGCCAATTTCGAATAGTTTGGAGATCTTTTTATATCCCTTCCCAGACTCATATGCATCTACAATTTTTCTTCTGAAGGCCTCAGAGAGCTCTTTTGATCTCGCCATGGTGATGCAACTCACTTCAACAATCAAGAGCAAACCAAACTAAATATCTGAGGTTTAAATAGGACAGGCTCCTCCAAAATCCTCTGTAACGATGTTCTAATCATTTGCACCTGATGTGGTGCTCTTTATTATAATTTTAGGCATTTTAAGTGGAACTAAATGTAGGGGTGTCCTAACTTTTTCCTCACAAGAAGATTGCATTTCTATTAATTACATTTTACCAATAATTTTTTAAATAATTTGTTTCAGTTGTATTTGTTTAGTTATATTACCTCAATTTTTCAATATTGTTCAAATGAATATCAAATGTCCATATGTTTGAATATGTTGAAGAAGACAAAGGTTTTCATAGGGTGTCCTAATTTTTTCTCATGACTGTATACCAGGGGAGGCTGGCGGAGGCAAAAATGGGATTCCATTCCATGCATTCCAATGAGCCCGTCCTCCGGTGTCTACCTCCACCAGCCTCTACTGATCCACACAAATGTGTAGGGCTGGTGTCCTGGACCTAGATTAAGCCTGATACTAGACTAGAAAACATCTGTAGTGGAGAGTCTCCCATTGGAAGTGAGGTTTAGGTTCTGGATTTGCCTTAATCTGTGTCCAGGAAATGTTTCTGGATTTGTCTTAATGAGACGTGTATGGTTCTCCTCCCAGCTGTGAGGTCAGCCCAGATCACCTGGTCCAGATCGTAGAGATTCTGGTCAACAGTGAGCTGAGGGAACATCAGGCTGCTCCAGGTAAGAAGACAACAACAATGAACTGCGTGGCGCTGGATTGCATCATCAAAACCCAACTCACGTTTATTCATGTCAAAATGCGCAAAAAGACCAGCTGAAATGCTGAATTCACTGAGGAACATCATAACGCTTTAACTTTCGCTTTCGTTTTTAACAATAATGTTGTTGGCGATCAACAATATTTAGTAACTACAGGAACTATATAGTTTAATTTGCCTTGGAATGTTTAACTAGTGGTGGTGCCAAATTCACAGCATGGCCCAGAAACACTCTTCTATTCTCTGGGGAGAACCCTGATACCCATATCTAACGTTCACAGGGCAATACAACTGTTACGTGTCTATAGGGTAATACCGTTATACTAGGGGAGGCTGGTGGAGGCAGAAAGCGGAGGACGGCCTCATTGTAATGGTATCGTTCCCCATTCCAATGAGCCCATCCTCCGATTTCTACCTCCACCAGCCTCCCCTGGATTATAAAACGTTGAAAGGTTAGATGTAGTTATGGACCTTGTTATATATTTGTTTTAATTTAAGACATTGAAGGTAGACAAGTAAGTAAGGAGGAGAGGGTATGTCAGCAGGGCATGGGCTGGATTCTGACCCATGCAAACATGGGTATGTGTGTGCACTGTAGGCCATGGTACCAGACCACTGGACCACCCTTGCCATGGTACTGGTACCAGACCACTGGACTACCCCAGCCATGGTGGTGGTACCTGACCACTGCATCACCCCAGGCCATGGTACCAGTCCACTGAACCAGGCCTGGGGATGTTTTCAGGGGGAGAAGTGTTGTTCCATGGACAAGTCTATCGTCTAGAAACAAACAAACATCACATTCTAGTTGAACGATGAGAGAGAGAGAGAGGTTTTTCAGGTCTGTTTCCTCTTGCTAACATGGATGCTAGGGAAATGAGTCTGGAGCCGTTAGAGTGAGTCTGCTTCCCTTGCTCCACCTGCTCCCCTGCATGGTTACTGAGGGGGGAGGGAGGGAGAGAGAGTGAGGGACAGAGGGAGAGAGACTTAGTAACTGATCTGACATCAGTCTCATGGAGATGGAGGAGGGCAGCAGTAGCCAGTAGCCCTGTGTAGGAACTGACCTGGAGTCAGCTTCAGTGAGACACAGCAGCCACCTGAGCTTTCTCAATGACATCATCATTACTACCCTGCCTAGTAACTGTTCTGGAGTCAGCTTAAAAGAGAGAGAGAGGGAGAGAGAGAGCGCGATCGCACCACAGAAGCCAGGGAGCTGCTCTCTCTCCTCAATGACATCATCGCTCAGGAGGACATGAAAGATGCAGCAGTGGGGAGGGAGGGGTCTGCCGGTCACCATGCCCGCACGCGATTGGCTGCAGCCCCGAGGATGTGATGTAATGCTTTTACCAAGCTGCTCCCTAGGCGACAGCTTTAAGACTCTCACCAGGACTCTGACACAAAGCGATGAGGCAAACTGGAGAAGAATTAATACGAAATATTTGAGTGATTTGCTAGGATCCATCTTTGCCATACCTGGAGGGATGTATAGAACAATGTCTGAGATGGAGAGTGAGGAAGAGGAGGAGGGGGATGAGGGCTGGCCGGTATCAGACCATCTGGACTCGGGGTTCATTTACACAGATATGGACACACCAGGTAACCCCACCGCAGCAGGTCTGCATGTTTCTGTAGAGGGTGCTGGTCAGTGTGGTGTGGAGAGCGAAGGTTTGCTTGGCTGGGGCAGCAGGGGAAATCAGTCCTAGAGGGAATGGATCATCTGCTGTTAACGTTTTCTAGTGGGTCATCGGACCTGGACCACCTTGTCAACCGGGTCCTTTGATGTGCTAGGGTTGGTAGGTTCTTTCAGCATCCTGACCTACGTACGTTCCTAAAGTAAGGTTTTGCTGGTGTGTGTGTGTGTGTGTGAGAGAGAGAGGTGTGTGTGTGTGCGTGCGTGCGTGTGTGCGTGCCCGCATGCATGCATATCCATAAACTATTATTATCATGCTAGATATTCCGTTTATGGTCTAGTGGAGGACAGTACTGCAGTGAAGTCCCTTCTCTCTGGTGGTCGTCGTGGGGTACAGAAGAACGCTGCTCTCTCTCTGGTGGTCGTCGTGGGGTACAGAAGAACGCTGCTCTCTCTCTGGTGGCTGTCGTGGGGTACAGGGGAACGCTTCTCTCTCTGGTGGCCGTCGTGGGGTACAGAAGAATGCTGCTCTCTCTCTGGTGGCTGTCGTGGGGTACAGGGGAACGCTTCTCTCTCTGGTGGCCGTCGTGGGGTACAGGGGAACGCTGTTCTCTCTCTGGTGGCCGTTGTGGGGTACAGGGGAACGCTGCTCTCTCTCTGGTGGCCTTCCGTGGGGTACAGGGGAACGCTGCTCTCTCTCTCTGGGTTGAACACATCTCAGCATTCAGCCATTCTCTCGTTTTCAGTACATTTTACCATCATGTTTGTGCAATTAGTTCCTTTGAGTTATAATTGGCTTAGGATCATTGTGTACTTGTTGTGAAGTGTATTTATGTAGCTGACAGTAGGCGATAGAGGGCACCATTCAGTCATGTCCGGAGGGGTTTAACGACATGTTATCAGACTCGTATGATGTCATTTATTGATTATTCAGACAAGTGGCAGTAAGAGTGTTTCTGCGCCACACTATAAACATTAGGACAAATTAAACTAGATAGTTAGTAACGATAGAGTAACTATCTACGATTGCCAATGACGTTAAAAACAAAAGTGAAAGTAAAAGCAAAAGCGGTAAGATGTTTTCGGTGAATTCAGCGTTTTGCGCATTTTGACATGAGTAAACGTGAGTCGAGTTTTGATAATGCAATCCAATGCCACACTATTCAAACATCCTGGGGAGAACCCTGATAGCTGATGTGACTCTCCCTGGACTCAGACCTGAAAACTAATTTTTACATAGTGAGGCTGCATATCAACAGTTATAAGTCCTACTTCAGCTTCAGAGTTAGACCAATAGACCAATAGGAAGACGGGACAACTTCCTTCTTGTGTTCCTACTTCACCTCCTGAACCAGATGCCAGACCACGTACATGATGAGGAGAGATGATAGGCTATTATTTATCATTAATTGTGAGCCTCCAGATTGGCTGACTGCTCTCCTCTCTCCTGTCCTCCCCTCCCCTCCTCTCCTCTCCCCTCAGCTCTGCCTCCTAAGCCGGCCAAGGCTGCCACCCCGGGCCCCAACAACGGCTTCAACAATAACATGGCCCTGCAGGACTCTGAGTGGTACTGGGGGGACATCTCCAGGCAAGTCTCCTAGCCCCTACCTTCTACCCTCCTACCTCCTAGCCCCTACCTCCTACCCTGCAGGACTCTTGAGTGGTACTGGGGGGACATCTCCAGGCAAGTCTCCCACCCCCTTAGCTCCCAGCTCCTAGCCTCCTACCCCCTACCCTCCTACCCTGCAGGACTCTTGAGTGGTACTGGGGGGACATCTCCAGGCAAGTCTCCTACCTCCTAGTCTCCTACCCCCTAGCCTCTAGCCTCTGACCCTCTAGCCTCCTACCCCCTAGCCCCTACTCCCTACCTTCTAGCCTCCTACTCCCTACCTTCTAGCCTCCTACCCCCTAGCCTCCTACCCCCTAGCCCCAAGCCTCTAGCCTCCTAGCCCCTACCTCCTACCCCCTTGCCTCCTACCTCCTAGCCCCAAGCCTCTAGCCCCTACCTCCTAGCCCCTTGCCTCTACCTCCTAGCCTCTAGCCCCTAGTCTCCTACCTCCTAGCCCCTACCTCCTAGCCTCCTAACTCCTAGCCCATACCTTCTACCCTGCAGGACTTGAGTGGTACTGGGGGGACATCGGCAGTCCCAGAGGCTAACCAGGGCTTGTGTTTCAGGGAGGAGGTCCCAGAGGCTAACCAGGGCTTGTGTTTCAGGGAGGAGGTCCCATAGGGTTAACCAGGGCTTGTGTTTCAGGGAGGAGGTGAATGAAAAGCTGAGAGACACGGCTGATGGTACGTTCCTGGTCAGAGACGCCTCCACCAAGATGCACGGCGACTACACCCTGACTCTGAGGTGTGTGTGTAATGTAGTCAGAGACAGCATGCGTGCGTGATGCTGTGTTGTGTATTGTAATCCCATCAAATGAACATGGAACCACCATTCTGCCTCAATAAGACCCTCTGGTCATGTTCGCTCAGACTTCCTGTTTGATCTCGTCCAATCAGGAAAGGAGGAAACAACAAGCTGATCAAGATCTTCCACCGGGACGGGAAGTACGGTTTTTCTGACCCCTTGACCTTTGGCTCGGTGGTGGAGCTGATCAACTTCTACAGACACGAGTCCCTGGCCCAGTACAACCCCAAACTTGACGTCAGGCTGCTCTACCCGGTCTCCAAGCTCCAACAGGTCCGTCTGATCACACAGTTTAAACACACACAGGAGATACTCAGTTTAAACACACACAGGAGATACTCAGTTTAAACACACACAGGAGACACACAATGTTAAAGGGGAAGTTTACCCTGACTCCATTTTCATGTGTATTTCTGTTCAATCCTCAATACATACCATCTCAAGCTATCATCATTTTGTGTGCATCTGCATCATAGCTCTGGAAGCGCGAGGTCTGTGTTTACATCCAAAAAAAACTTCCATATCGTGTTAAAATAAGTCAGATGACAGTTTTTGCACTCCGACCCTGCTCTTCTACACCAGTGATTCCCAGAGAGCTGCAGGCGCTAGTTATAGTGCTGTTCAACAGAAGGACCTTGTGTGGGAGGGAGGAGAGTCTTGGGAGTTGTTGGAATTAAATCAAATGGGCAATTTGGAACATCAGGACTGATCAGGGCAATCAAAGTGAGATATTTTGACTCAGAGATCGTTTTAAAACACTTTTTTGTGAATGTGTCTACTGTTGAATAATGAAAACAACTAATCCACTGGATTACTGGGTAAAATTCCACTTTAAACACATAGAAGACACACAATGTTAACTCACTAACTGCCAAAGAATTCTGGAACACCACCTAGCGTAATAAGTGTTTTATGTGGTGTTTACCTAGCAACAACACTTTGATTGGCTACAAAATGAAGCACCATCATTTATGCATTTTTGGCACTCCAGAATGTTGACAATTTGGGCATCTTTATTCAGCAATGAATGAGTTAAAGCTAAGAGATCTCTCCCATCCGGTCCCTTTGATCTACTGGAGTTGTAATACAACTACAGTAGTAGCAGCTATCTAAAGCGCCTTTACATACAGATCTGGGTTGGCCAGACTGCAGATTGCTTTGTGTACTGTACTTCATTTTCAGATAATAAAAAAAAGACTTTTTGTCAGAGTGCTGCTAAGAATGTATTATCTTGGCTGTTTGGCCAAGATAATGAAATGAGATGTGCTGCTCTAACTTGTTGTTGTTATCTGCTTCAGGACCAGGTGGTGAAGGAGGACAACATCGAGGCGGTGGGTAAGAAGCTGCACGAGTACCACCTCCAGTACCAGGAGAAGAACCGCGAGTATGACCGCCTGTATGAGGAGTACACCAGGACATCACAGGTGAACTATTCAATCAATTACAACTTTATTTGTAAAGAGTGTTATACAAAACACTATTGTCACAGTGACCTCATAAGAAGAAGTGACCTCATAGTAGGAAGCAGAAGAACAGTGGCAAGGGAAAAACTCCACGATGGGAAGAAATCTTGGGAGGAATCAGGCTCTGCGCAGTACGTAGTCTAACCCGCACTTCCGTGTCCTCCTCAGGAAATCCAAATGAAGAGAACGGCCATCGAGGCATTTAACGAGACGATCAAGATCTTCGAGGAGCAGTGTCAGACCCAGGAGCGCTTCAGCAAGGAGTACATCGAGAAGTTCAGGAGGGAGGGCAACGATAAAGAGATCCAGAGGTAACCATGGAAACGACACGTGTTTACTCGTTTTGTCTGAGTTGTTACAAGCGAACGCAGTGTGGTGTTATGAGTTTGTGGCTAGATATTTATGGCCGTTACATAAATAAAACGCATGATAATGTCATTGAATGTAGTCTTTTATTCCAGAACTAGGATTAAGAGAAAGCATCCTTTTTTATGTTTCTCACATACAAATTTTCTTCCCTCTAAGGATCATGGGTAACTATGACAAGCTGAAGTCGAGGATCAGCGAGATCGTGGACAGCAAACGGCACCTGGAGGACGACCTGAAGAAGCAGGCGGCCGACTACCGAGAGATCGACAAGAAGATGAACAGCATCAAACCTGACCTCATCCAGCTCCGCAAGACCAGGGACCAATACCTCATGTAAGACCCCCAGCCCTCTACTGCTCTAAGACCTCCAGCCCGCTACTGGTCTAAGACCCCCAGCCCGCTACTGGTCTAAGACCCCCAGCCCGCTACTGGTCTAAGACCCCCAGCCCTCTACTGGTCTAAGACCCCCCCAGCCCTTTACTGGTGTCTACTGGTCTAAGACCCCCTGCCCTCTCCTGTTCTCTACTGGTCTATACTGGTCTTTACTGGTCTAAGACCAGGGACCAGTACCTCATGTAAGACCCCCCAGCCCTGTACTGGTCTCTACTGGTCTGAGCCCCCCAGCCCTGTACTGGTCTCTACTGGTCTAAGACCAGGGACCAATACCTCATGTAAGCCCTCCAGCTTAAGACCCCCCACACCCCCAGCCCTCTACTCCTCTCTAGGAACATGTTTATGATTCCTGTGACTACATCATGTTAAGGTTAGTTCCTGTAAACCTCTCAGTCCTTCCTGCACTTTATCATCTTAGAACATTAGAACCTAAGAACATTAGAACCTGAGAACATGAGAACATGTTCTATTCAATCAATTGCAGAACACTGATGTCCAGTACAACACTAAATCATGACTCATGACTCTGCCTACACGGTAATAAAGGACGATTGATGATCCATGTCCTCAACACAACAACTAACCCTAACTCTGCGGTCCAAGGAGAGTCTTATGTTTGAGCTAGTGGAGGCTAGTAGAGGTAGAAATCGGAGGACGGGCTCATTGTATTGAATGGAATGAGGAATGGTATCAAACAGGAGTAGGGCCATGTCTTGTTGTCTGGTGCCGGTGACTAAGGTCTGTTTGATCCTGTAGGTGGCTGACCCATAAGGGAGTGAGGCAGAAGAAACTCAACGAATGGCTCGGGATCAAGAACGAGAACCTAGAGGAGTAAGTAACCATCTCCTTCCTTCTCTCTCTTTCCCTCTCCCCCCCCCCCCCCCCTTCAGTGAGTATTCTACGGTGGTATAATGCTAATAATGCTGATATGATGTGTTTCAGTGAGTATTCCATGGTGGAGGATGAGGAGGACCTTCCTCACCATGACGAGCGGGCCTGGAGGCTGGGGAACATCAACCGGCTGCAGGCTGAGGCCCTGCTAAGAGGGAAGAAGGATGGCACCTTCCTCATCAGAGACAGCAGCAAGGCCGGCTGCTACGCCTGCAGCGTTGTGTACGTTAGCTCACCTACCCTGCCTTTTCGCTCTTTTCTTTTAGTTTCGCCTCGGTATCGGGAGTTTGAGACATGGCTGCAGTGTCGTGTACGTGGTGTTGAGTCAGACTCGAGCGTCATGATCTTGTTAAAGGGATGGTTCACTTTTTTTTATTCATTTGTATTAGTCTGGGTGGGTGTTGTAACTGGTCTCTCTCTTCAGTCCTGGTGATATAACTCCCATGTTGACGATGGACCCGTAAACCGGGCCTTCTTCTTCCAAGGAGCAGCAAAACATCCTTTTAGAAAGATTGGTGAACGATCCCCTTGAGAGTTATTTTCAGATCTTGTGTATCTGAGACATGGATGGATCAGGAATCAGATTTCAGGATAGTGATGATCATCTGTGCTGTGTTCTGGTTGGTCAACTCGTCATGGGTGGGGTTCTTTTATTTTTTGTATACTTTAAAGGCCTGCATGAGTCATTTTGACGTTTTTTAGCTGATGTATGACATCTTGGTGCTGCACACTGTTATTGCACAATGATTCGGAAAAATTGACATTTAGGTCAAAGTATGTATTTTGGGCCTCCTAAAACAATTTACCACATGCCGTGACGTGACCTGTCTTATAGAACAGAGCTCTGAAGTGTGACGTGACTAACCTGTTAACGACCAGAGTCAAGTATAACCCTCCGAACCCCCTTTCCTGACTTTTTTTGCGACTGAGCCAAACAACCTTTCGACAAATTTTATTGTGAATTGCTTCTAGCTATATCTGGCTATTTTCCAAAATACCTCTCAGGGCTTCCGTTCTGAGTATTTTTTTCAAGAGAAGCCAGGAAGCAGAACTGGCTGGTGTGGGCCTCTCAGTCCTGTTATGTGCATCAGCTGACCTCAAACAGGTTAGAGTGGAACTAGCATGTTAGTCTGCTTCCTCATGATAAACAAGCCACTGCCTGTCAGATAGCACGCAGAGATGCACTGAACACAACAAAACAAGACAATACCATATGAGTGACACTGTCGTTACAATATCTCAATAGTCAATTTGGACATGTATAGCATTACTATTAAAAACTAAAATGGGGAAATACAAAGTTTTCATTGTATCTGATTTTGATTGTATTATCATTTTGACTTTATGGATCCTAGGAGTTGTTAGAAAACAGCGATACTTGTTACTGAGAGACCATCCTGGTTAACTCACTAACTGTGAGTTCCGGAATTCTCACCACCTAGACTGCCAAGTGTTTTATGTGGTGTTTACCTAGCAACAATACTTTGATTGGGTACAAAATGAAGCATCTTTTGTGAATAAAGTCATCCTTGGCGCTCTAGAATGTTGACAATTTCAGCGACTTTATTCACCCTCGGCACTGAATGAGTTAATGATTTCTCTTGTTAATGATCTCTCTCATTATATTGAAGACAATTGCAGGTTTCTAGCTGTATAATAACACACTAATAAAACCCACACTGTAGATTTAATATAGGCACTAAATGAGTTAAATAAATAAAATAACATTTAAATTAATGAAATGTCTTCTTCTCTCCCCCAGGGTCGAGGGTGAGGTGAAGCACTGCGTCATCAACAAGGCACACACGGGCTATGGCTTCGCTGAGCCCTACAACCTCTACAGCTCGCTGAAGGAGCTGGTGCTGCACTACCAACACACCTCCCTGGTGCAGCACAACGACTCCCTGAACGTGACCCTTGCCCACCCCGTCTACGCCCACCAGAGGCGGTGATGCCCTCCCTGCGCTGAGGACTAATGCTGCATTCACTTGCTCCTCGGAACTAGAGAATTCTGAGTTTCCCTGCTTGGAGCGATCTCAGAATTAGCCATTAGAGGGAGCCCTATGCGAAATCGTACGCTAAATTTAGGTGGAAGCTCAGAGTTTCCTACTAGGAGCAATTGAATGCACCATAAGACATCAGCATGGATGGACTACAATGATGGATGATGGACAATGGCTGGACTACAATGATGGATGATTGATGAACTACAATGATGGATGATTGATGGACTACAATGATGGATGATTGATGGACTACAATGAAGGACAATCATGAGCACTTCTTCTCTGGAGAATGCTCCTGCCGTGGATGATGTCATAGAGTGGGAAAGATGAGGGCTATCGATCGACAGTTTTAAAGAAGAAACAGAAACAGCTGAACAGAACAGACTTCTTATCATTATGGTGCTTATTTCAACTCTTTTCAAAGCTTTTTTCTTTGGATAGTTAAACAGTGGTTCTACGTGAGTGTGTATGTGTGTGCGTAGTGCATAAGTGTGTGTGTTCTTATGTGTTTGTGTGTGAATGGAACAGAGACCAAGCTTCTACAGGAAGTTGAATTCTGACATTTGAGATAGAGGTATATCTATAGATAGAATACTCATGCATTTGAATAAACTTCTGATCTGCAGGTAAATGGATGACAAAAGGTTGTTGATTTCCCAAATGTTACTCTCAAAAAATGATACATTTCTGTTCCTCATAGACAAAATTAACATGCAGACTTGATTTAAGACAAGGAGGAGATGTGAAGTCGGTACAACATTATATGTAACTAATAATAATACATGTAACTAATATTACATTATTAGGCATTAAATTGAAATGACTTGGCCTTTCAATACTAAAATCTTTGTTCAACACCCTGAATGAAATGGTGTGTGATATGTTGTCGTGCTATGCAATGATGTCACTGTCCTCTGATCCTCTTAAGTTGTTATTTACCCAAATATATTTTTGCTTTGAGTTTTGGGGTTATTCTCTCTTCGTATTATGTTGTTTGGCTATTAATATAGCTACTAGCTGGACCACAGGGGAGGCTGGCGGAGGTAGAAATCAGAGGACGGGCTCATTGTAATGCAAGGAATGGAATGAGGAATGGTATTCCTTATTCCATTCCATGCATTACAATTAGCCCGTCCTCTGATTTCTACCTCCGCCAGCCTCCCCTGATATAGCTACTAGACTGGACCATGACTTGTTTAACTACATTTCTCTGTCTAAGTACATGTTGTGAATCAGTCTACATTGTATGTCAGTGAAATTATGTGAATTAATTCTTATCAATCTCTTAGATACATTTCGACTACAGAAATGTGTTTTATTTGGTTTTATTTCTTTACATAAGACCATGAAACCCCGGTGCACAGAGGGTGATGAGGATTTCCAATGCAAATGATTTTATTTTACGTGATAATGTGTATGTTTGAAGACCCAAGGCAGGGCAGTGCAGGCATTTCAACTAACCCCTTACAGAGGAGAAAACAGACAGCTTACAGAGGAGGCATGTGTGAATTTGTTTGGTCCTAATTGTTAGAATAAAATGTCATTCCTGGATGCTGTATTTTCTGTATCAGAAATGCCCAACTTAGAATTTTTTGTTTTTTGCCACTGTCCATAAATCTTGGTTTTCATGTGTAATTCATGCATTGCCTGTACTGTAACACGGGGAAATAAAGCACCAAATTCATGCGATTTGGCTCACGTGTTGTTTACTGTCGGTCACTTTGATAACGTTTTACGTATTGATAACTTCTCTACTGAGAGAGAGCCACACAATATTAACGAAGCACAACATTTCAATACAAATAATGAATGACCAATAGCCGTAATTCTCAGGAGTAGGTTTCACCACCTTCCGAACGGGTGGAGGTAGGGTGCTGAAAGTTCTGCTATACCAATCCGGCACACCTGGTGACATAAAACGAGCGTACCTGCTCGCAAGCGTCATCTGAGGCTGTCTGTTCCACTGCTGCCTGTCAGACTACCATGTGGCTTTAGCTTCCGTTGTACTGAAACAACAAACACTGACTTCATCATATCTGTCTCTCCCTAGACGAAGAGGACTTCCATATGTCGGATAATGGCTCACCTGAGTACAAATCCTGCCGAGAAAGAAAGGTAGTCACAAGCTGCAGCTAACACCCCGTTTCTCTTTCTCGTTGTTGCTGGCTAGCTAGCTAGCTAGCTGTCATCCTATACACTAACAGTAGAATATGTTAGCATTGCTAGCTGGATAACATACATGCTATTGCCAGCTATAAATGACACGTACCCTGTTTAGCCTGGAGTATCGAAGGAAGAATGGATTTGCCAGCCAGAGAGCTGCTGGTAGCTAGCTTGTAGTTAGCCACGTCAGCTGAGCTTGCACCACAGCTGGCTGTTGTGAGCAACTCTGATCATAATACATGCACCTGTAGAGAGAGACACACGAGGGGTTTATTATCATTGCTCATATCATCAGTGTCTGCTAGTCCTTGAGCCTTGAGCTCACATGCAGAGAGCTTCCAAAGCCATTAAGCAAATGCAGATATGGTTTCATTGGCACCTCAGTGAATTAACTAATGGATGGTTACAGGGGAGGCTGTTGGAGGTAGAAATCGGAGGACGGGCTCATGGAAGTTCATGGAATGGTATCAAACGTGTGTTTCTACCTCCACCAGTCTCAGCTGTTACCTAATGCCTGCACATAGATGATCTGCCCATGCCTACACTCCTAAAATGATGTGTGTGTGTTCCAGGTTCATCTGTGTATATCCTGCATACATCAACAACAAGAAGACTTTAGCAGAAGGTCGGAGGATTCCAACTGAGAAGGTGAATGATGTGAAGACCAAGAAATCGGAGGACGGGGCTCATTGTAATGCATGGAATGAGGATCGGTATCAAACACATGTTTGACGTCATCCAACATCATGCCCAAGATGCCATGCCAACCTAAAAGAGTGAACCTGTTCATTTTGAAACATTTTTTTATTGATATAAATGTAGACTATTTTGGTAAACAACACTCAGTAGGTATGTATGAGTTTCATACTTCTGAAATGCTGGCCTACTTCCCAAAGTGTGTTCTGTACAGACTTGCATCTCTCTTTGCCTCTCATGTTGTCCTACAAGGCATCCCCTTGTATGTTGTCATCAGGGGAGGCTGGTGGAGGTAGAAATCGGAGGACAGGTGTTTGATACCATTTCTCATTCCTTTACATGCATTACGATGAGCCTGTCCTCCGATTTCTACCTCCACCAGCCTCCCCATGTATGTTGTTATGAATACGTTGTGATCCTCCATGCTCATGTCCTGTGTCCTCCCCCCAGGCTGTAGAGAACCCATCCTGCGCTGAGATCAAGGATGTCTTAACAGCAGCTGGGATGAATGTCCTGGTTGAGGTACTTATAGCAATGCATGGTGGTCAAATATGTAGAGAGGTAGGTTATGAACAACATTCCTTATGTAGGCTATTTAAATATATCGCTCTCTCTTTCCGTGTGTGTGCGCGTGTGTGTGCGTGTGTTGCAGAACAAGATGTACCCCAGGGAGTGGAACAGAGATGTCCAGTTCCGTGGGAGAGTGCGGGTACAGCTGAAGCGGGAGGATGGCACTCTGTGTCAGGAGAAATTCACCTCCCGTAAGTCTGGCTGATGTTCCATCCTCAGCCATTTTCTTTTTTGTAAATGATACAGTACTGACCTCTGATAACTGAATGGAGTGGACTTAGAACACTAGAACCATAGCAACATCAGGGGAGGCTGGTGGAGGTAGTGTTCCATGCATTACAATGAGCCCGTCCTCCGGTTTCTACCTCCACCAGCCTCCCCTTAGCAACATGTTTATAGAAAGAACCAGATGGTTATCCACTCCATTTTGACAGCCACAGGATTGTACCTCTGAACAGAAATCGTCCAGAAATGTTTTCACAATAGTGAGATGTAAGGATCTCTTCCCTTCCGCCCCGCCCCGCCCTTAGGTAAGGATGTGATGTTCTACGTGGCTGAGATGATCCCCAAGTTGAAGACTCGGACGCAGAAGGGCGGAGGAGGGGACACCAGCTCACAGCAAGGGGAGGGAGGGAAGAAGGGAAAGAAAAAGAAGAAGTAGTTTGCGACCTTTGTTTTCTACACACTGTCAGTTCCTCTCAAGCCTGGCGTTTGTTTGGGTTGGATGTATCGTTATTATGACTGTAAACTGGCCTGTGAGCAGGTGCTGTAGTTGTATGATGATAAAAACTGATTGCTGCTCAGTGAATATTTATATAGTTTGAAAAGTCTTTTAATTTTCTTCAGTGATCATGGATGCATTTTTCCTCAGACAACTACTTGTGTGCAATAAGTTCAGCGGATATGATCGGCTGTTTGTGTTCATAACCAACCCAAAAGCCTCTCTCCTCCCTTGTGTCTTAGACTATGTTTATGTTGCCTAGGTTTTTAAGATGGAAGAAGCTCTTTGTTTTGTTGAAAGAATGGTACTATGTATCAGGGGAGGCTGGGAGAGGTAGAAATCAGAGGACGGGTCATTATAATTCATGCAATGGGATCAGGAATGGTATCAAATGGGCTCTTGGGACTAGGTTCTTTATCTTATGGTTATCCGAGTACTGCCTCTTTTAGTTTAAACAATGTGAATGCGTAATGACATTAAAATGATGTTGTCAGTTTGCCAAATCATGTAATGTGATACAGTATGTTCATTAAACAAAAGCTCCTTTCATTGATGTGAAGTCCTTTTGGTGTGTTATACTGTGTCTTGTTTGTTGATGTTTTGGTTTTGAATAAAACCCGAACAAGGACGAACAGGTCAAACTTTCCTTCAGCAGATACACTTCACCACATCACATGATTTATAGGATTATTATTCTATATTGAGAGGTGACTGTTTTATTATCTTGGCTGGGTCGAGGGCAGGGTCACTGTAATGCATGGAATGGAATGAGGAATGGTATCAAAAATGGTATAATTCCATTCCATGCATTACAATGAGCCCCGTCCCACGATTTCTACCTCCACCAGCCTCCCCTGGTCTATACGTAGTCTCTCACACTGTACATGATCCCCAGAATGAGTTGTTGTGTTCCAGATCACCTATATCAAAGTCACACTGTACAGAATATCAGATCAGAACGCCTGGAGAGGTGTTTTAGGTACCAGGAATCACATCCACATGATGTAGCAATCTGCTGATCTACAGCCCTCTACCCAACACAACCCTCTACGCAACCCTCTCCCCACCCAACCCTCTACCCAACCCAGCCCTCTACCCAACACAACCCTCTCCCCACCCAACCCAGCCCTCTACCCAACCTAACACTCTCCCCACCCAACCCTCTACCCAGCCCTCTACTCAACCCAACCCTCTACCCAGCCCTCTACCCAAACCAACCCTCTACCCAGCCCTCTACCCAACCCAACCCTCTACCCAGCCCAATTGCCATGTAGGCAACCTGAACCTCAACTAGTGTTAGTGAATCACGTTCCTGTGATCTCATCATGACCACGTCTTTCAGCGCTGACCCCAGGATCAACATCTGAAGGATCAACGTCTGAAGTATGCTGTTCTGGAACGCTGGCCGTCTGGCAGGACAGTAAACACCAAGACTGTCTGTCTGTCTGTCTGTCTGTCTCTCTGCCTGTCTCTGTCTGTTTGTCACTGCCTGCCTGCCTGCCTGCCTGCCCGCCTGGCTGGCTGGCTGGCTGGCCAGGGGGGGTTTAGAGAGAGAGGGGGGGTGTAGAGAGAGAGAGGGGGGGGGTGTAGAGAGAGGGGGGGTGTAGAAAGAGAGAGAGGGGGGGTTGTAGAGGGAGAGAGAGAGAGAGAGGGGGTGTAGAGAGAGAGTGTGTAGAAAGTGAGAGTGAGAGTGAGTATACTTGACAATGCCCTTGACACCACCTGTTGGGTGTGAGAGGCTTCATGTCTGGAGCGTCTGGTGAGCTGCTGTCTGCCCCCTAGTGGTGTTGTTATTACATGCAGTACATTTGATCATTTAAAAGATTACTATTTAATATTGATGAGCCATATTCAATCCCTCCTGGAAAATGGTGTTGTTATGTTTGGATGCACACACCTACCAGAGTGTATCCAGAACACAACAGCTCTTTTACAGATTAGGGATTGGACTATGATTAACCAATCAAATGGTTGACATGTGTTATTAATTTAGAGGCCTAACTGACAAGCCTTAGTGCTGCATCCTTGATCTCCTCCTAGCCACTGGGCCATGGTTTATAACAGCATACCTACATGCCTTCAAACAGCTGCCTGGAATACTGTGTGTGTGTGTGTGTGTGTGTGTGTCTTCCAACTAACGTAAAACCAACATCTACAAAATCATTTGCTGATATACTCTGTTCCTAACCCACTTGAAATTGACTTCTGATACATGTCAACGAAGCTGTCTGTTTTTCCTGTTACGCAATTAAGGAAGTCAAGTTTGATGTACAAATTCTACTGACTTATGCAGGCCCTGAACCATCAAGCAAGGGCAAGCCACTACAATTATACTAAGATAAAATAGAACAGTCTTTATTGACACCAGAAAACACTAAATCAGTCTTCAGGAGGCTACAGAGACAGAGAAGTGAAAGGCAACAGCTCCTTAACTTTGGGCAAGTTTAGACTTTCTCAGGAGGTTGTCGTTGAAACTCTTCAGATGTTTCGTCCGGTTCTCCAGCCTTGTGCCCCATTCTCCTCGCAGCCTGCAGACAGAGTCAGATTTCATCAGATATTATTATATATCAGGGGAGGCTGGTAGAGGTAGAAATCGGGGGACAGGCTCATTGTAATGCATGAAATGGAATGAGGAATGTGGTATCAAATGTGTTATCAAACACGTCTTTGATACCATTTCTCATTCTATTCCATGCATTACAATGAGCCTGTCCCCCGATTTCTATCTTCACCAGCCTCCACTGTTATACATACAAGCAGACTCCTATGTCTCTCTCTAACACTATTAGTCTATCTGTGGCTTCTCTATAGACCTCCTGTAGCCTATATGAAATCCAAAAAAAACAACCTGTGCAAGAAGGCAGTGAAAAAGCATCCCATTTGGTTTGAACAACAAAGACCCCTATTCTGTAACGTCTTGTCCTCCATCTGTCCTCAGAGAGGGTCAGAATACCTCTGCGTATTATCAAGTCAAATATCATCCTCTACAAACGTCTGTGTGAATACTGCCAGCTTTAAAGTGAGGATGGCTCTGTCTCTGCCACCTTGCTCACATTTCCTCGGCTTACTGGCTTGTGTCCCTGCTGGGGACAGGGGGCTGTGTCTCTGCTGTGTGTGTGTGTTAATCTGCTGAGAGAGGGCTGTTTGTGTTAATCCAGTGACCTTAGTGCGGGACAGGCTATTGTATGACCGCTAAGCAGGGGGAATGGCTGGCCACGACTTCACTCAGCACCCCCTGATTATCCTATCAGATTCCCAGGAGTTTTTCCAGAGCTGCTCAGAGGAGGGATAGACACACGGTTACCAGGGCCAGCCGGGGGCCCAGCCGGGGGGTTAGCCACCGGGGTTAGCTGGGGAGTTAGGGGATACACTGTGCTTTCAGTGCAGTGGTTATTAGCGATTAGTGGTTATTACTGTAAGACAGAGCTTTCAGATATGAATGGTGAGGCTGAGCTGTCCTGAGTTGCCCTCAACTGAGGCGAAGCTTTGGTTATAGCTCTGTTTAAAGTAATGATTGCGTGTAGTACATACAGTACATCCTAAATTACATTTTACAATTGACAATATTGCTTCACTCATAGCAGGATTTATTTGATTGCCAAATGTTACATAAAACTAATTGAAACAAATATATATCTTTTAAAACATGCAAAGTGTAGTCTTCCCTCAAATCGTTTGTATTTTCCCTTCAGCTATGCCATTTGGGAAGTGACGTACTTCCCCAGAGCGCTGCTCTTCATCCTCCCATCCTCCGTGTCTGTCAGCCTGCTATGGTTGTCGATCTTCTGCTCCCAGAAGTTCTTTATCATGAATCGATCATGGATAAGAGCCACATTCATCTTCTAAAAGAGAAACAAGTTACATCCAATAAGTTATACACAGAAGGTTAACTAGAATGACTTTAATATTTCTGCCTCTGCTTGTCAACAGTAATCCTGACTTTGTAATTAGACTTAACAATAAATACATGGATACATTTTCCAGCTTGAAAATGTATCAGCCAAGATACTGCAGCCAGAATACAAATTGATGAGTCTTAGATTCATTCAATACAGAGACATCATGCAGAGATTACTAAAAAATGACTAACTTGTATATTTTTATATTTGATTTATTATCCTTATTACATTCTATTGTTGATGCTGATTGATGTTGTAGAGCTGCTCTGTCTCAGGCATTTCATTGCACTGTGTACTTGTATTCATTGTAATGACAAATAAATGAGACTTGACTTGAAAACAAACCTTGGATGGTTGTGATCGTCTCACAAAGAGCCCCAATGTGTCAGGATAGTCGTGCAGTGGTTGAGGTGGTGCTGACGGTCGATGGTGGACTCCTCTACTGCTCCTTCACGGCTGAGGCGTCTCTAACAACTGACCACAGGTCCCCCTGCCATCCAGCCTTGTATCAGATGATCATCCCATTACTGCCTGCTGTTCCCTCTGATGATGTTCTGATCATAGAGCCTATAGGGGAGTCACCCACACACGCACACACGCACATATGCGCGCGCGCACACACACACACACACACACACACACACACACAGTACTACCCCAGCGACACCAGCTCCTAATCAAGGAAGGCTTGTGTATTCTGGCTGCAGCAGCATCAGCAATGTGAGATCATCCAGTTTAATGAAATCAGAATGGCTAGCAGCACCTCTATTAAGAAGCTGGCGCGGGCAGTGGAGAAGAGAGAGAGGGAGAGGGGAAGAGAGAGAGAGAGAGGAGAAGAGAGAGAAGAGAAGAGAGCAGAAGAGAGAGAGGAAGAGAGAGAGAGAGAGAGAGAGAAGAGAGAGAGAGAGAGAAGAGAGAGAGCAACACAGCAAGGCGAGGCGGATGGTTCTAGATCAGATTACTGGACAACTGATGCTCAGATCAGGTTCTGCTCCTCCATGTCCTGGACATCGATGACAACCTTGACACTTGGACCCATGTCAAACGGTTAACTCATGTCATGACAGGAAACTTGTTTTTTTGTACTTTATTTATTTGTACATTTTACATTTTACATGTTTCGACAGACTGCTGAATGGTATGTGTGTGTGTGTGTGTGTGTCGATGATGTTTATTAGTCAAAACAGATAAAGTTTTCACCTCTCAGATGTGTGATACAGTAATCTTGGCCTCGTGACGGACAATAAACAAGGCTATGAAGTGGAAAACAACCTTTCCACACTGATCATCACACGGCTGTAGTTTATATAAATGATAATGTCATAAAGCTCCATAAATCATAGACCAGCCGCCGTTCACACCAGGAGATGTGGCGGTACCAGCCCCAGCGTCAGACACCTGTCCCGTCTGGGACACAACTATGACAACAATTACAATAGCAGCTCTGGTGAACGGGCCCCAGAGGACAGGGTTTGTGTGTGTGTGTGTGTGTGTGTGTGTGTGTGTGTGTGTGTGTGTGTGTGTGCCTGCATGCCTGTGTGAATGTGCGTGCGTGCATGCGAGAGAGAGAGAGAGAGAGAAAGTGATATACAGTGAGAAATGGATCTATTTTGGCAATGATGTAATTTACATTGGTGGCCAGTGTGTAAGAATCAATTTTTAAGAGGGCAACACTATTCTGCAGTTGAACAACTGTGATGGTTGTGATAACACATGTCTGACATTTAATTTCCCCCTGGGTGTGACACCCTGTACGCCAGCGGCATCAGCCACCAGGGGAGGCTGGTGGAGGTAGAACTCGGAGGACGCGCTCATTGTAATGCATGGAACGGAATGAGGAATGGTATCAAACAAGTGTGTTTGATACCATTCCGTTCCATCCATTGCAATGAGCCCATCCTCCGATTTCTACCTCCTCCAGCCTCTACTGACCTTAGACATAGGTAAACATGGCCTGGCATGTTGGTCTATTCCTGGGACGGCCCATGGTTTGTAACATACTATAATTACACCATCAACCTTCTAATACTGATGCAGCTTACTTTAAATACACTTAGATAGAGCCTATATGATCCACAGCTAACTAAACCTCTTGTTAGAGTAGGCCTACATTTGGGGATAACATGATAACATGTGTGTCTGAAACAACATTGAGTATATCCAGCTATGAGGATGGTAAAGCCTGCCTAAAGCGCTATAGATTACATGGGCCTGATCAAGGAATGGCGCTCACGTAAGACATTCTGGTTTTAAAAGTATTTATTCATTCAGTTCTGTAGATGACCAAGTGTGTATTGTGTTTCAGTTTCATTTAATCAGTTACAAACTGCCATAGAACTTTTTTTTCACCATTTCAAACCATTACAGTCAGTGATAATACAGCCATGTTAATATAGTCATGGCATTTTGACTTAATTAATTAACAATAATTTTGTTAATTTTCTTTGATTTTAATTGTTCATTGTTTTAGGGTATTTCTTGTCTTCTATTGGCTAAGCCTGAGAGGTGTGGTCACCTGATACAGTGTAATTGGCTTAATGAGAGCGTGAGCATCCACACAGGTGTGTCAGGTGTTCGTGAGTGGAAGATCTTTTCAACAGTTCATGGACATTTATCAACATCCAGTTGATAGAGAGTTGGAAATAATCTGAAATGATGAAGAGGTGCTCATCAGATAGAGCACTGTGTAGGGGAGGCTGGTGGAGGTAGAACACCAGGGGAGGCTGGTGGAGGTAGAACACCAGGGGAGGCTGGGGGAGGTAGAACACCAGGGGAGGCTGGTGAAGGTAGAACACCAGGGGAGGCTGGTGGAGGTAGAATACCAGGGGAGGCTGGGGGAGGTAGAACACCAGGGGAGGCTGGTGAAGGTAGAACACCAGGGGAGGCTGGTGGAGGTAGAACACCTGGGGAGGCTGGTGGAGGTATTACACCAGGGCAGGCTGGGGGAGATAGAACACCAGGGGAGGCTGGTGAAGGTAGAACACCAGGGGAGGCTGGTGGAGGTAGAACACCTGGGGAGGCTGCTGGAGGTATTACACCAGGGGAGGCTGTGGGAGGTAGAACACCAGGGGAGGCTGGTGGAGGTAGAACACCAGGGGAGGCCGGTGGAGGTAGAACACCAGGGAAGGCCGGTGGAGGTAGAACACCAGGGGAGGCAGGTGCAGGTAGAACACCTGGGGAGGCTGGTGGAGGTAGAAAACCAGGGGAGGCTGGGGGAGGTAGAACATCAGGGGAGGCTGTGCGCACTGGAGGAGAGTCATTGTCAGTGTAGTGAAGAGATTTGGAGGGATTATAGGGGGAGGGCATATCGGGAGAAAACAGTTTTCTGTATCTTGAGCCAGTTATCATTTCAGTCCTAAAATGTTTGGGTTTTTGTCTGACATATCATTTGTTGATACAAAGATGGATTAATTCGATGTAACCTATAACCCATGCTGAACACAGTAGTCTACCCATAGATTAGCCAACCAGTCACAGCAGTTAGCGTTGTGCTACAGCGCCCTCATGTGGGGACAATGTTAACAACAGACAACAGTTAACATACAGACATACATAAATACACATACAGTAGTATGACATGTTTTTTTTACTGGATTAATGTACAGTACTAATACTGGATTAATATACAGTGTCTTTTAATCCACCCCCTCTAATCACTTGTAACTAGGATACAAGAGAACAACATTACTAGCTGTCAGGGTTTCCATAATGGACTCACCCTCAGACAGACTACAGACTACTGTCCATAGTTGTTTAGTAACAGATTCTATAAATTCACACTCAGACAGACCCTATGGCTCCTGTTTGCAGTTGTTCCATAATGGACTCAATAAACTGTTGGTGTAAAGCCCATAGGTTGGTCCCCTCCCAGGAGGTCACATGGTGTCCCATAGTTCTCCCGTTGCAATGTTTGGTCCCGGGAGCGGGCTGTGTGTGACCCAGCTGAGTGACACAGGCATCATATCTCCTGGTTAAAAATAGGCCTCTGGTCACAGACAGAGAGAAGACTCATGAGGCAGAGGGACACAGTTACTAGTTCACACTGTCTGTAAACAAGCTGCTGGAGGGAGAGAGACTCAGGACGCTCACACAGGTAGGAATATTAACTCTTATCAGTCTTGGGTTATTATTTATCATAGTTACTCTATCTCTGTGTCCACATTGTGTCCGCATTGTAGTCCCCCTGGGGTTAGGGTTAGGGTTAGGGTTAGGGTTAGGGTTAGGGTTTTTTATAGTCACTCTATCTAACCCTTACTGTCTGGACATAAGCTAAATCATATTTGTAGGAAGGAAAATATCTTTGTCTTTGTGACTATTCCGAAACTCTAGGGATGAGATTATTATAGGCCTAACCATGATGACATTGAAAACAACTTCTTGTCAGACACAACAGTTTGTAAGTCTTAAAGATATTATGAAATTGAAAATACATATAGTCCTGGTCAAAACCGTTACAAAACCATAACGCTTTACTCATTGTTCAGTCTAACCTTAGTCATATCTAATCATTTTCTACTGATCTTTATGTGAGTGTGACTGTACTGTGGCTGGACCCCAGCCTAGTTAGTGTTCTGAGGCAGGACAGGCTCGGTCAGGGCTTAGCAGAGCTCTCTACTCTGCTCTGACTGTTGTCAGAAAACAGCTCTGTTGATTGACGAGGCCAGCATGTAGGCCAGGACACGCTTAGCTTCTGATGTTGTTCCTCACACACACACACACACACACACACACACACACACACACACACACACACACACACACACACACACACACACTCTGCTGTCTCACTGTCTCCCTGTCTCCTTGTCTCCCTGTCTCACTGTCTCCCTGTCTCACTGTCTCCCTGTCTCACCATCTCCCTGTCTCCCTGTCTCACCATCTCCCTGTCTCCCTGTCTCACTGTCTCTCTGTCTCCCTGTCTTCCTGTCTCACTGTTTCCCCGTCTCTCTGTCTCCCTGTCTCACTGTCTCACTGCCTCTCTGTCTCCCTGTCTCCCCGTCTCCCTGTCTTCCTGTCTCACTGTTTCCCCGTCTCTCTGTCTCCCTGTCTCACTGTTTCCCTGTCTCCCTGTCTCACTGTTTCCCCGTCTCCCTGTCTCTCTGTCTCTCTGTCTCCCTGTCTCTCTGTCTCCCTGTCTCCCTGTCTCTCTGTCTCCCTGTCTCTCTGTTTCTCTGTCTCCCTGTCTTCCTGTCTCACTGTTTCCCCGTCTCTCTGTCTCACTGTCTCACTGTTTCTCTGTCTCTCTGTCTCCCTGTCTCTCTGTCTCCCTGTCTCTCTGTTTCTCTGTCTCCCTGTCTTCCTGTCTCACTGTTTCCCCGTCTCTCTATCTCCCTGTCTCACTGTCTCACTGTTTCCCTGTCTCCTTGTCTCACTGTTCCCCGTCTCCCTGTCTCTCTGTCTCTCTGTCTCACTGTCTCCCTGTCTCCTTGTCTCCTTGTCTCACGGTTGGGGTGGGAGGTGTCAGCTTGTCGCTGGAAGCTGTTTGTTTTCCAGGATTAATGATAGTGGATGAATTTCTTGATACCCAAAGATGATTTGATAAGGAAATCAACATGACTGAACAAGGCCTTTAAAAAGGAGGGCGAATGATAACAATCTCAATACTTGGAGAAACAAAATGGAATCTACTGTATCACTTGACCTTTCCACTTTGACCTGAGAGCCTTTCATATCGACAAACAATATCAAAATCATGACTTGGAATCAAGAAACAACTATGAGATTGTGATTCCTTCTAACACTCACAGAGGTAAGAGGATCAAAGACAAAACGGTATCAACTGGATACTTTGATTGTTCTTTGATGAGTTTGGTTGTCATTTGATTTAAATCACAAATTAGTGTTTTACAACCAAATCCAATTGGTTTTGATGCAATTTGTCTACAGATTGACCAGTAGGTCTACTCTACAGTATATCCCCATATCAGGGGAGGCTGGTGGAGGTAGAAATCGGAGGCCGGGCTCATCGTAATGCATGGAACGGTTCCTCATTCCATTCTATGCATTACAACGAGCTTGTCTTCCGATGTCTACCTCCACCAGCCTCCCCTGCCTTCACCAGCCTCCCCTGCCGCCCCCATAGGATAGAACAACTTCAGGGACATGACCTTTGTCTGGAGACTAAACTTGTTGCTAATCTGCCGTTGTTGTGATTCCTCCCCAGGAAGTGGTCATCATGAGGGTTGAGAAGCGCGTGGAGGTGCCGGTCTACGACCTCTCCCTGATCAGGAACATGTGGGAGGGCAGGGTGAAGAAGTACAAGCAGAGGCAGAGGAAGGAGAAGGAGCGCATAGAGAACAGCGCCCTGTCCAAGTATGACTCCTCATACACACAGCCTCATCACGTGACTAAGGGCTTTACGACCAGGGGGAGGCTGGTGGCGGTAGAAATTGGAGGACGGGCTCATTGATACCATTCCTCATTCCATTACATGCATTACAGTGAGCCCGTTCTCCGATTTCTACCTCCATCAGCCTCCGCTGTTTTACACACCACAGGGCTGACCCGAACCGTACTGTGCTGGCCCTGATATTTTCCTTTCACATTGTTTCAGCCTCTATGGTGGGGGTGTAACCAGGCCAGCCCAGTACAGCTCAGCTTGGCTCAGATCGGTTGGGCTCTGTAGTGTGAATCAGGGTTTCCTGTACACCTCCTATCTGACCCTGTGAGATGATCCATATAGGAACTATACGAGTGGACCACTAGACTACCATCTTCATAGCTGGATACGCTCAATGTTGCTTCAGACACACATGTTATCATGTTATCAGATGTAGGCCTACTCTAACAAGAGGTTTAGTTCGCTGTGGATCGTATAGGCTCTATCTAAGTGTATTTAAAGTAAGCTGCATCAGTATTAGAAGGTTGATGGTGTAATTATAGTATGTTACAAACCCTGGGCCGTCCCATAAATAGACCAATATGCCAGGCCATGTTTACCTATGTCTAAGGCCAGTAGAGGCTGGAAGAGGTAGAAATTGGAGGATGGGGTCATTGTAATGCATGGAACGGAATGAGCAATGGTATCAAACACTCATTGCGTTCCATGCATTACAACAGGCCCGTCATCCGATTTCTACCTCCACCAGCCTCCCCGGTCTAGATAGTCACATTCCTGTGTGCTTCAGTCAAAGCCTAACCTGGTCCCTGACTGGTCAAAGCCTAACGGCGTCACAGACAGCAAGAGGGAGTCCTCTCAGTCACCACAGCATGGCTCTGCTGAGGTGATCTATATTAAGAACATGACTGAAGCCAGATCTGTTTTCCCTCTGACCTTCCTGTGGTTAGAGAGGATCACGTCCAGAGGTTCTTCTGTTCTAGTTTCTTTCACAAGTTTACAGATTTCCCCATCATATCTTCACATTTGCATAGAAAGTAAACTTCCTCTAATCTAGACTTTTAGAAAGTTTGGCATTTCCCAAACACACACATACTTCCGGACAAACCATCAACTCAATTCAACAAAACGTTATTGATCTCATAAAGAGCAAGGAAGCTGGACAGACTGTGACTAAGCACATACATAAAATAAATAAACCAAACATATTCATGTTTCCATGACCCTAACCCTAGCCCTAACCCTAACCCTAACCCAATCTAACCATGACCCACCCCTGTAGGGTGAACCAGCAATGGGAGTATCGTATCGCCTGTAAAGCCCTGAAGCCCAGCGAACTGGACCTACTACAGCACTACCTGGAGAGGACGGCCCTGGGGGACATCCAGCCATACCAGGAGAACACAGGTGTCTGTCTCTCTTTCCCTTTCTCTTTCTCTCTCTCTCTCTCTTTTCTCTCTCTCTCTCTCTACCTGGAGAGAACAGCCCTAGGGGTTCATAGTCGTACATACAGCTCTCTCTGTCCTCTACCCTTTCATTTTCTCCCCCCATGCCTCTCTCTCTATCTCTCCATCAGACAACCTAGAGCCCTCTCTATCTCTCTCTCTCTTCATCAGACAACCTAGAGTCCTCTCTATATCTCTCTCTCTCCCCATTAGACAACCTAGAGCCCTCTCTATCTCTCCCTTACAGATGAGTCCCAAATCGACGAGGACAAATTCATCTTTGAATTGGATGGAGACAAATGGACGGTAAATAAAAGCAGCATAGAGCAGTATTTTAACCCACTGTTAGAGATCCAGTGGAGGCTGGTGGAGGTAGAAATTGAAGGACGGGCTCATTGTAATGCATGGAATGGAATAAGGAATGGCATCAAACATGTGGAGAGGCACACATGTTAGATACCATTCCTCATTCCGTTATGTGCATTACAATCAGCCTATCCTCCGATTTCTACCTCCACCAGCCTCCCTTGATACTCATCCTTGTGTTGGTTTTGTCAGGAGCTGCCTGCCCACCTGAGAGCCATGATCTACCTGAGAGAGTGGCACATCAGAAACACGAGGATTCACAGACTCCCTGACTACATTGTCCGCTTCCAGGACCTCTCCGTGCTAGACATCCCCAAAAATGGCTTGGAGCACCTGCCCACAGGAATAGGTCATTATGACTCTGTGTAACCTAGTTCAGATAAACCTTTTATAAACTTTTCGATAGCGTAGCTAGCTAGTTGACATCGAGTATTGGAGGAGATGGTCACTGTGTTGGCAAGCCAGAAGTCGCAGAGCACGTCGAATTGCTGGGCGACTGTTTGCAACAACTTGACGTCCATTTCATCTGCAGTGAAACGAGATTCGTACCAATACGTTAATATCTTTTCATAGCCAGTTCAATAATATCATATCTTGGATAGAGATCATCCTTTTGATTGTGTGTTTTGTGGCTGTAATGTGATGCGGGTGACAGAGTGGGTGTGTTCTCTGTTTTGCTTTCTTCCACCAGGGAAGCTGACCGGGCTGAGGGAGCTGAACGTCAACTACAACAGGCTGACCACTGTTCCTGCCGAGCTGGGAGCGTGTGAGAACCTGGAGAGGCTTGAGCTGACGGGAAACCTGAACCTCCAGGAGCTGCCTTTCGAGGTTAGAGAGGACTTGAATGACAGGGGAGGCTGGTGGAGGTAGAAGTCGGAGGACGATGGAATAAGGAATGGGAATTCTCTCTCTCTCTCTATCTGGAGAGAACAGCCCTAGGGGGACATTGTCATAAATTCAATAACTATGAAAACTATCAACAACAGTGGACAATCACAGCTTATTGTGTGATAGTGTTTAACCATTGGTTGGAGGTCTTTAGCGTAGGTAATTGGGGATTCTTGTTAGTATTTCCATGTAATCTGTTCACTTTTGGAGCCCTGAAACAGGGGGAGTATGTTTAAAAAATGTTAGTACTTTCTAAATAGTGAAACCAATCTGAAAGAAAAAAACATTGAATTAAAGCTGAGAATCTCTACTTTGACCCCATACTTTATTGTTTGATTTCAAGTCTAAACTGTTGGAGTATAGAGCTAGAAGAAGACAAAATGCTTCCTCTTTCCAATACTTATGGAGCGCACTGCATATTGATGGTCTCTCCTTGTTTCAGTTGAGCAGTCTGAAGAAGCTGAAACATCTGGACATCGCAGAGAACAAGTTTGGCAGCATCCCCATCTGTGCCCTCCGCATGTCCAGCCTCCAGATCCTGGACATGAGCAACAACCTCCTGACTAACCTCCCTGACGACATGGACAGGTAAAGCGGACCAGGGGAGGCTGGTGGAGGTCGAAATCGGAGGACGGGCTCCTTATAATGCATGGAACGGAATGAGAAATGGTATTAAGAACGTGTTTTTGATACCATTTCCTATTCCATTCCATGCATTACAACGAGCCTGTCCTCTGATTTGTACCTCCACTAGCCTCCCCTGTGGAAACACAGATTAAATGAAATATCAGATACATTTTCATCATGTGTTGTTGTACACATTACATGATTATGATTGTTCATAAAGAAACATGCATGCTTGAAAATGATTTTGACATTATTCATTATTCATGTTGTTATAAACTAAATTGTTTATAACAAGTAAATTCCCAATATTTGCACCTTTTTTCAGATTGGCAGAGTTAACTACGTTGTTCATTCACAAGAATAAGATGACATATTTGCCCCTGTGTTTAAACAATATTAAAACCCTCAAGATGATTGTTGTGGGAGCTAAAGAGCTGAAGTGCTACCCCAGTGCACTCACAGAGGACCCCACCATCAAGTGAGTGTGTTGAGAAGGTGAATGCTAAATGGGATGCTTGGGATGACCCAACTAGGGTTTGGGTAGGGTCGTCCCAAGGATCCCACTTAGCATCTACCATAATGAGATTACCAGGGATGTATACAGTTGACTCCTGTTCGACTCAGTTGAAGACAGTCCCAGTTTAATTCAGTTATATGTAATTGCTCCAGATATGTACATGCTGATTTATTGCGCCGTAGACGATGCAATGAAACACTTAGGGCAAGCTAGCTCCTCAACAGTGAAGCAAACGACAGTCAAACAGTCAAACAATAATTATATCATGATCATTTAGTCTGGTCTATAATCATGATGACTTAGTCTGGTTTATAATCATGATAATTCAGTCTGTTCTAAAGTCAGCATAATTTAGTCTGTTCTATAATCATCATAACTTAGTCTGGTCTATAATCATGATCATTCAGTCTGTTCTATAATCATCCTAACTTAATCTGGTTTATAATCATCATAATTTAGTCTGTTAATCATGTAATCATCATAATTATGACCTATCACCAGTCAGCCTATCTAATAGCCATACTATGTCCTGATCCACTTCTGCTGTCACCATGGGAGCTATGATCTACTGTATACTGTATGTGTTATAACTGTATGTGTTTTCTAACTGTATTGTATGTGTTATAACTGTATACTGTTATAACTGTATACTGTATGTGTCATAACTGTATAGTGTATGTATGTTATAACTGTATACTGTATGTGTTATAACTGTATGTCTGTCCTACTCAGGTTCATTAAGCTGTATGACAACACTGTGGATAGTAGAGGAACCAGAAGAGGAGAGGAAGGTGAGGAAGAGGAGGCGGACACCACCAGACAGGGGGAGAATGATAAAGAGTTCCTACGGACCTACATGGACTCTCTGAAGGATAGAGGTATGGATGGAGGGAGGGAGGGAAGGAGGGATAGAGGTATGGAGGGAGGGAGGGATAGACGGACGGACGGACCTACAGACCTGTCACTACAGACCTGTCACCTGTCATGCTGTGTTCATGTGTTACCCTGAATCACTGTGAGTAGGAGCATGGTTCAAATGGAACATTTACAGTATATATTGTAGAGTATATACTGTTGTAAATATACTGTATATATTGTAGAGTATATATTGTATAATATATATTGTAGAGTATATATTGTGTATTATATGTTGTGTAAATATACAGTATATATTGTATAGTATATATTCTGTATTATATGTTGTAAAGTATGTTGTGTAAATATATTGTGTAGTATATATTGTATAGTATATATTGTAGAGTATATGTAAATGTGTATATGTAATATGCATATGTAAATGTACAGTATATATTGAATAATGTCTTCTCTGTAGAGGTGGTCCCCTGCTACACCACCAAAGTGTCCTTCTCTTGCCTCCTGTAACCATGACGATGAGGACAAGCGGGAAAAGGAGGACGAGGGAAAGGAGGATGAAGGAAGACAAGAGGAGGACAAGAGGGAAAGGAGGATGAAGGAAAAAGGAGGACAAGGGAAAGGAGGATGAGATAGAAAAGGAGGATGAGACGGAAAAGGAGGACTCTGCTGCTCAGTCTGCTGCATGGAGCGTCTCTGAACATCTGCTGTGTCATAGCAACATATCTGGAGGCCGACACAGTCCAGCTCAATCACTAGCTAATAATCAATATCAGCAAACAGCTCCCATATCAGGAGTTATGGTTTTCTATAGGTTGCATGAGCTACAGTAGCTTAGCGCTGCAGCATCTAATAATGGCTGATTGACTACTCTGATATCTCGAAAGAGGGTCTGAGGTTGTTCAGACGCAGGTCTGCTGCAGTATCATTGTAGATGGATGATCATCAGTGTCATGCAGGGGAGGCTGGTGGTGGTAGAAATCGGAGGACGGGGCTCATTGTAATGCATGGAATGGAATGAGGAATGGTGTCAAACACACACGTGTTTGATACCATTCCTGATTTCGTTCCATGCATTAGAATGAGCCCCGTCCTCCGATTTCTACCTCCACCAGTTTCCCCTGCTTGTCGATGAATCATCGGTATCATGTGACCATGCAAATCAATGCCTCTTTTGATCACATGGTCTTGCTCGGTTGAGTGCAATTAAGCCTTCTACATGTTGCTACATAATATACTGCAGAGGCTTTTGGAGGTAGACAGGCTCATTGTAAAGCACGGAATGGAATAATACCATTCCCCACTTCGTTCCATGCAATACAATGAGCCTGTCCTCTGATTTCTACCTCCACCAGCCTCCCCTAGTATGCTGTATGCACTTTTTATTTATTTTTGCATCAAATGCGTTAAAAGAATTATGTCTGCAATTCATCACGTCTGAAAGGCCGGTCGTGCGACAGACTGTGCCATGGGAAACTGAGGTTGTAATACGTATACGTATATGCTCTATGTGTTGATGTGAAGTGACCAAACACTTGTTGCAGTGCAATAGTGAAACGCCTGAATGTAGGTAGGATGGGGTTTTTTCTAAATATTTTCTCAAAAGAATGATTGTCAACATGTATGTATTGCCTGAGGGCTAGATTTACTCACCATTTGCACCTGTTCTTTAAACACTGATGTAAAAGCTAGTAAGTAAGGTGATGTTTGACTGAAGCTCACAATGTTTTATTCTGTTTAGAAACGAACGTGTGCAGACGCCGTAAACCTGGTCCTGTGAGTCTGGGATGCTGTGAGTGTTTTCATTGTATTTATTATTGTGTTATTATTATGTATCAATGATGTATGAATAAACACTTACAACATGTCACTGCTTGTCTACAGTCATATCAAGAGCAAGTAGGTCCATCAGGGGAGGCTGGTGGAGGTAGAAATTGGAGGACAGGCTCATTGCAATGCATGGACTGGAATGAGGAATTGATACCACTCCATGCATTACAATGAACCCGTCCTCCAATTTCTACCTCCACCAGCCTCCACAGAGGTCCATGTATGTCCATTTCACCTTCCACATGTGGTCAGCAAAATCATACACGTCATAAGATGCGTTAGCATGATTTGACACAAACGAATAATATTGGCTGTGTATTTTTGCAAAGAAGAACAATACCATGAGAGCTCATCCCAGGGGAGAACCAGATGCATAAATAATAAAAACAAAAACATTACATTTCTTAGTTGTTGTTTTTTTTAAAAACAAACAAACAGACAACCGATTTATTTGGAAACATTTTGACGCCTCAAATGTTGAACAACACTGGCGCCTGGAATTGGCACTGGACTGGCATCGCCACCTGCACAGGTCATAACCCTGCAATGCACAGTACAAAAACAACTAAACCAACGTCAAAACAAGACAGTTAATCAACCGCTAAAAACCTTCCAACAGAAGAAATTGACATGCAACTCACATCAACTGACATAGAACTATACGCATGCAAAAACAAGTCTGTTATTTCTTAAAGTTGAACTGACATTACACACAGAATAGCACGACAGTAGTGTAAAACGCTAGCGCCTTGGCGGCTGCTGTGCTGTCAGACACGCGACCGCTGGCAGCATGGATGATGTCCATGCACTCTACCATGGAGGTCATGAGGACATGGATGACGTCCAGATCAGTGGATGGGACCATTGAGGGTCTTGCATTGTGATCCAGGTGCATACTGTTCTGAGATCGCCCACCTTCAGGCTGTCTCAGCAATAATACTACTGCTGAATTCCCAAATCAACCTCCCCCCCCCGCCCCCAACAAGCCAAATCAGAGGACAAGATGGTGCTATTTCCGCCCAGCTTCTACCTATCCCATCCTCTCAGATCTACAGGAGTGCGTAGGGTTAAGGAAGACAGGGGCTAGGGGTTAGGAAGCGAGGAATTAGGAGCTAGGGGTCGGTTTGGGGTTCAGTCTACTCTACATTGCAGTTACCAGGAGGCCATGTTTGTGCGTGAGAGTGACGGTAGCGCAGCTGTGAGTCACCATTAATACAGCTGCTCAGACAGCAGACAGATAACTGTTCATGGACATAAACACCGATAGACAGAGGCCTCTAAAACACCAGGTAACATCTCTAACAACACAACAGCTGAAACTAAGCCAAGAGTCCAAGTTGACCATATGAATATCCCCCTTGTTCCCATGTTAAACAAAACACTCAAGATGATGTACAGTGGGAAGAGGGTCAATTCAGTCATCGACAGCTCAGACAACAACAACAATTTAATATGTGCTGATATCTGATGAGATGATATATTCACTGAAACTATGACTTCATCAGAATACGCCTTCTTCTTCTTCTGTGGGAGGTTCGGCGGCTTACTGCTACCCACAATCCATTGTGATATTCCAACAGGACATTTGGTTGTCAGACCACACACTCTCTGGCTGAATCTGAAAAGTCCTTGACTCCTCACGTCCCCTCTCCTCACCTCCTTCCCAGAAGATATCAGAGGAGAAGATATCTGGGGTTCCTCCCACATATTTGGAGAGGGAAGCAAGGAGAGAGGAGAAGAGAGAAGCGAGGAGGAGAGGGAAGAGAGGAGACAGGAGAATGAAGCGAAGAGAGGGAAGTGGAGAAAGGGAAGCGAGGAATCGATTCAATACTTTTGAGATTCGGCCCTTGATTGGAACGTTCCTGGTCACCATCTACCAAAAGCTGAGGCACGTGAGACTGACAGGCAAGAGGAGTGTGTAGGTAGGGTTGAATCACAAGGGAGACAGGTCCTATAATCTCCTATAATCTCCTCTGTGGTCAATTACATTTCTCAAGCGGCATGTTACAAGAGGCCAATAACAACGTAAAAAACTTGATTTCCTGTTTTGTGTTTATAATTATAATTTGATCATTCATTCATATAATGTTAGTTATGTATCTTTAGACTTCAGATTTGTGTTCTGGACAATAAACATATAACAATAGCTATAGATATCCAATACCACTATCAGATGGTTAGGAAGAGTAAAATCAGTAAATATAATTGTCTAAGCAAAGTAGGATGATACAAACAATAATCATGTAAAAAAAAAAAAAAAAAAAAAGATCTTTACAAAAATAGCGTAGAATATGTGCCAAAAGATGAGTAAAATGAGAAAGGATAAGAACGAACAACTCTGGAAGACGAGACAACGGTAACGTGAATGGCCAATGAACCGTAATGACAGTTGGCATAATGATGGGTGGACTTCAGCAGAGGCTAGTGGAGGTAGAAATCAGAGGACGGGCTCCTTGTAATGCATGGAATGGAATGAGGAATGGTATCAAACAACGTGTTTAGATCATTCCGTTTCATTCATTACAATGAGCCCATCCTCCGATTTCTACCTCCACCAGCCTCCACTGGTGGATTCCTCATGGCCATTTCACAGACCAGTTGGCATATAGGGACACCATTTTAAGAGGATATGTTTGTGGCCTAAATGAACCTAATACTTTGATTAAAAGCAGAAAGGAAGAATTGCTGCAACTATGAAAAGAAACATGAAACGCATTGGGGAATCTTCTCAAGATCACCTTGGTAACAAACACTTAATACAGCATTATAGACAAGAAAAAAAGACATCAATTCAGACTTTTCTTTCATGTTTACAAAATACGTTGTCCTCCTCCTCCTCCTCCTCCCGTGTTCGGACTGATTCCCCACAGTGCGAACGATCAGTCGCGGTCGCTCTGAGCTCTTCCTCTTCAGAAACAAAGTGAACTTGAAACCACTACGGTACACTAAAGCAGAGACACAGATTCCACAGATGCAGCCTTCGAGGAGCCGTCCATAGTCAACGAGAGCTGATCTAGTCTCCGATAAATCCTCACAGTATCTTAACCGTAGTCTGTGAGTAGTAGACGACATCCTCCGCGCCTTTAAGACGTTTTCACCAGGTCGTAGACGTAGATGTGAAAGTCGTCGTCGAACTTGATGAAGTAGACGGAGGGCTTGGCCTCCACCTGGTGGATCACCATGCCAGTCCGTTTACCGCCGTCCTCCTTGGCGTACTCCACCTGCTTCCCCACCAGACTGTCCACCACCTCCCCAGGCTCCCGCTCCGCTGGGGGGGCGTCATCTGGAGCACGGGGGGGGGGGGGGGGGGGGCACAAACATATATGTGTTGTTGTACCTACAGTCATCAAGCCTGGTTTGTGCAGAGGTATGAAACATTGCAGAGAGAGAGAGAGAGAGAGAGAGAGAGAAAGACAGACCCCCCCCCCCACCCCACACACACACACTTGAATACCACTCATTGAGGAACTCACTTGAGTCAGGCATGATCCTGAGGTCCCCCTCCTTGTAATCATCGAGGAGCTGGTACATGTAGAGGACTGGGTCCTTCTCGTAAGTGATGTAGAACCACGTGGTCATGATGGGAGCACGGGCCAGCACCATGCCCCTCCACTCTTCCTTAGGCCCCTCCTCCGTCTCAAACATGTGCTCCACAGCCTTGCCTATCATCGTCTCAGCTAGCAGGGCGTCACTCACACGAGACGGAGCTGGAACACACACAACACTGCTGTCAGACTCATACCCAACACTGCTGTCAGACTCATACCCAACACTGCTGTCAGACTCACACCCAACACTGCTGTCAGACTCACACCCAACACTGCTGTCAGACTCATACCCAACACTGCTGTCAGGCTCACACCCAACACTGCTGTCAGGCTCACACCCAACACTGCTGTCAAAGACTCCATACCATTCCTCTTTCCGTTCCATGCATTACAATGAGCATGTCCTCCGTCCATTCCTACCTCCATTAGCCTCCCCTGGTTAGCATAGTCCTGGACTAAAAAGCTTTAGTTTTAGTTGCTTTAACAGTTCTTCAGTTGTTTACTCTAGGGGTAGGCTTACTGTGTCCTGATACACACAGACATGTAACAACAACAACAACAACAACATACACATCTACTCTAGCCCACAATGCGTTTGGCATTCACCCTACTCATCCACAACAGACACAAAATGTCCGACACTATTTGGTCCAGGCAAGGCAGACATGTATCCAGTTACTAGAATGTGTCCAGGAACACACAAACATGAAACATACACATCTACTCTAGCCCACAATGTGTGGCAATCACCCTCCTCATCCTAGAGACACAAACATGTCTCTATAACACCATTTTGTCTGACACTATTTGATCCAAGCCAGGCAGAGCCCCCCCTCCCTGGCAGCAGACGTACCAACTCGGTCCACCAGAACCTCCAGGCCCTGGACCCTCTCGTCTGAGTGAAGCTCCAGGCCGTAGATGCAGTCGAAGCCGTCGTACTTGATCAGGTAGAGGGAGGGGTTGACGGGCACCTGGTCCAGCACCGTGCCCTTCCACTGGGACGTCTTACTGCCCTCCTTCCAGGTGTGCTGGATCCTACAGCCCACCAGGTTCCGTCTGGGCTGGGCCAGGGGCTTGCTGCTGGGGCCCACCGTGGTCTTCTGCTTCCTGGTGGAAGGAGGCAGGTGGGAAGGACAGAGGCGGTGGTAAAGAAGAGGTTGTTTAACTCACCAACTGCCAAAGAGTTCAGGAATACTCACCACCTGGAGTGATTTATGCAGTATTTACCTAGCAACAACACTTGCATGAAGCATGAAGATGAAAATCATCATAATTGATGCATTTTTGGTGAATAAACCCTTGGCACTCAAGAATGTTGACAATTTGGGAGACTTTATTCACCCTCGGCACTGAATGAGTTAACGTCATGTTATGTTCTGTAAGCCAGCCTGCCTTGCCTTGAATAAATGTCTTGAGTAGTCTTTGAGCCCAGGTATTATTACACTGGTAATAACACTGGTAATAACACTGCTATTACACTCATGCAGGCCTCATGGAAACCATGACTCTTGGCTGATGGCTGTTATGCATTGAGAGCACTCTGGCTGGAGAGATGAAACTTACTTGTGAGAATTCTTCTTCTTCATCATATTCGCAGATACACCTGTATGCCCTATAATGACAAGCACATGTGTGTATTAATATCTCACACAGCATCGCTTAGTAAAGTGAGACATAATTAATGTTATTTGTAGCACTATGCTACAGATCAGTGGAGGCAAGCCTCCCCTGGTACACAAATGTTGACTATAGAGTTATTTTTTAATAGAAAACAACAGCTATGTGCAGCATGTGCCCTGGAGTGAGTCCAGTCCTGAAAGCTTCGTAGCACCAAGTTCATATGAAGATCATCAAGTCCATTGTAGCTTTAAGCTAGAGAGAGAGAGACACAGACAGAGAGAGAGAGAGACAGAGAGAGAGAGAGAGAGAGAGAGATAGATAGATAGAGAGCATCACCCCCATCAGCTCTGGGCCGCTGGCCTGGTGCGGTCTTCCCAAATGGGGTCTTCATTCATGGGCATGTGGGGGGGCAGCCAGGCTGCCTGACTAGGGCCGCAATGTCCCTCTGCTGGGGGGTCCGGGGTGAGGGGACTGGGGGTGGGGCTAGGATATGGACCACAATATCGCTCCTCTACTGGGCCTGGCGGTAGGACTAGGGTCAGGACAACAGTATCTCTCCTCTACTGGGTCAGGGTAGGGGGTAGACAGACACAAAATGGATGTCGCCAGTAGCGTTCAGGTGGTGTTGCCAGGTGGGGCGGGTCACAGCGCTCCAGAACCAGAGGACTGGGTCACCCACCTCAGGTCAGACTGTGGAAGGAGAGCAGGCATCAGACACATGACAGGAGAGGGACAACTGGACACTCAGCAGTAATACAATACAGAATTATTGAAGGGCAGCCATCTTAAGTAGCTAATGTTAAACCAAACCGTGTTGAAACTGAGCTAGGCCACATGAGGAGACTGTTAGGTTGGTCTTGTTCTGAACATCAGATCAGCTGGTTGCTAATCTGATGTGTTTGATAACAATATGTGACAGTACATTTGTCCTTATTATGGCTTAAGCTCAGCCTATGCCAGACATCCACTGTCTGCCTGGCTGGAAAACGTAGGTTTACATTCAGTAGGCATTCATCCAAACGTAGGCATCTCGTCAACATAGTGACATCTCTCTCGCCACCCTGATGATCATTTTCAGATGCTATCTAGCCCCGCCCACTTCAGGTACAGACAATTGCATTGGAACTTCAGTGTTTTTAATTTTGTCGCATCCTCTTCCATTGAAATCGAGACTATTTATTTAAAAACCTAAAACTACAAGCAGAGAGAAGTAATGTAGACACTGCTCGAGATCATCACTGGAGTGACCTAAGAACAACCGTTTTGCGTTTTGTTTACAATGAATAAAGACACGAGGGGGGGGGGGGGGGTATGTGTATGCTGACGGCCGCATAATCACATGTGCGCATTGATAGTCTGATTGCTGTAGGTGATTTCCAGCAGGTAGGGAACCTCAATGTCAGCCATGTTGCACCACTATTTACAAACCCCGCATCAGTGCAAAAAAAAAAAACGGCGCAAGCGAACAAAGGCGGAGGGGAGGGTATGGGTCTGTCTCACATGAGCGTTTTAATGCAAACATCTAACTGCTTTTTCACGCTACCTGTG
>NC_139661.1:13054390-13106890 GCF_951799395.1 Argentina silus
CTGTGTGTTGCACCTGTAGCCTATACTGCAGTGTTTTGGGTTTGTGTAGGCATAGCCCGCAATCAAGTTGTTTGGGTCACAGGAAATTATTGATGTCAGTTTGGGCGTGGCGAGATGAAAAAGTTTTGGAACTCCTGACTTCATCACATCTACAGGTTACTCTCATTGAGACGAGAGACCTGGTCTAAGACAGCAGCGGCCTGTTGCTCTCTGAGACTCAGTAAGAAGAATGATGTTGAACCATGTTGAACCGTGTTGAACTGTGTTGAACCGTGCTGCTCTAGACCATGTTCTGTTCACGCATGTCAAACTCCATGTTGACCTGTGTGTGTGTGTGTGTGTGTGTGTGTGTGTGTGTGTGTGTGTGTGTGTGTGTGTGTGTGTGTGTGTGTGTGTGTGTGTGTGTGTGTGTGTGTGTGTGTGTGTGTGTGTGTGTGTGTGTGTGTGTGTGTGTGTGTGTAGTCTCTGAGGAGAGTGGGAAAGGACCCAACTGTGCTCATCATCTGTGTGACCGTGTTCCTGTCTTACCTGCCGGAGGCGGGCCAGTACTCCAGCTTCTTCCTCTACCTGCGACAGGTAAGGCAGCAGAGAGAGGCGACGGTGCCTCTACATGACCAATCCTCAGACCTCAGTCTCTACATGACCAATCCTCAGACCTCAGTCTCTACATGACCAATCCTCAGACCTCAGTCTCTACATGACCAATCCTCAGACCTCAGTCTCTTCATGACCAATCCTCAGTTCTGTGACTTTTAAATATAAGCTTGTTTGACAGTGTTGTTCTGTTCGTTTCAGGTCATAGACTTCTCCCCGGCAGCCATTGCTGCCTTCATCGCCATGGTGGGGATCCTGTCCATCATTGCTCAGGTATCGTAGAATATGACTTCCTGTCCATCATCACACACAGATGTCTATACTGGCTGTGCACCAGGGGAGGCTGGTGGAGGTAGAAATTGGAGGACAGGCTCATTGTAATGCATGGAACGTTCAGGGCTGAGGAATGAGGAACCTTCCTAATTCCATTCCATGTATTACAATGAGCCTGTCCTGTCCAAATTCTACCTCCACTGGTGTTCCCTATTGAACATCATGTTCCTCATCAATCTTCAATCAAGTTCTGTGACACGTCTGTCTCTGTGTTCTGTTGACAGACGCTGTTCTTGGGCATCCTGATGAGAACCATCGGGAACAAGAAGACTGTTCTGCTGGGACTGGGCTTCCAGCTGTTCCAGCTCGCCTGGTACGGGTTCGGATCAGAACCATGGTGAGTCAACTCTCAGGTCCTCAACTCTTAAACAGTGTGTGAGTGTGTGTGTGTCCTCTGGGTTTATTCCTGGTTCTATGGTGAGCAGGAGATGATAGACTGACATCTGGATGTTGTGTATGTGGTCTGGATGATGCAGTTAATTCAGTATTTTTTGCGCATTTTGACATGAATAAATGCAAGTTGAGTTTTCATAATGCAATCCAGCGTCACCTTGTTAAAAAATCCTGGGGAGAACCCTGGTATTGCTATTCTAACTACAGGTGTGTTCTAACTGTGTCCTGTGTGTTCTCACCGTGTTCTCACCATGTCCTAACTGTGTTCTAACTGTGTTCTGTGTGTTCTAACCATGTTCTGTGTGTTCCAACTGTGTTCTAACCGTTTTCAGGATGATGTGGGCAGCAGGGACCGTAGCAGCCATGTCCAGCATCACCTTCCCAGCAGTCAGTGCTCTGGTGTCCCGCTGCACAGCCCCAGACCAGCAGGGTAAGACCTCTCCACCTCTTCCCTCCTCATCTTCTCTTCCCTCCTCATCTTCTCTCCCCTCCTCCTCATCTCCTCTTCTTTGCTCTCCCCTTCAACTTGTGTGTGGGTGTGTGTAGGGGTGGTCCAGGGCATGGTGACAGGGATCCGGGGGCTGTGTAATGGTCTGGGACCAGCGCTGTATGGGTTCATCTTCTTCCTGTTCAACGTGGAGCTGAACGAGCTGGACCCCGTATCAGGAGACAAGGCCACCACGCCCCAGCAGCCTGTCACTGAGGTACACACGCTCTCACACACACACACACACACACGCATACGCTTTCTTTCGCACACACACATACACTCACTCACACACACACACACACACACACATGCACACTTTCTCACACACATACACACATGTGCACGCGCTCTCACACACCAACATACACTCACACACTCACACTCATATGCGTGCTCTCACTCACACACATGCTCTCTCTCTCTCTCACACACACACACACACACACACAGTCTGTCTCTCTCTTAGTAGTGCTTCTAACACCTCCACTATCCCACTATGTCCTCCCTGTAGAAGCCGGCCATCCCAGGCCCTCCCTTCCTGTTCGGGGCGTGTGCAGTGCTCCTGGCCCTGCTGGTGGCCATCTTCATCCCTGACGAGCACCGCCTGGCTGTCAAGACCTGCTCCTCTGCCCGCAAGACCAGTGGCAGCACCTGCCTCTCCCAGCAGGGGGCGCACGCCCTGGCTCTGCCCGTCAGCGATGACGACATAGAGCCTCTACTGCAGGACAGCAGCATGTAGCCTGACTGACTGGATTGTCAGGACCACACACACACACACACCTCCCTACCTGACTGCCCTTACTAAGCCAAAACCAATGGACTGCTACAAGATCCCTCCCCTTTATGGTCCTGCCCCCTAAACACAGCCCCCCCTCTCTCTCCACCGGACCCCCAGCCCCCCCTGCCACACCCTCCCCTCTACGCCAACCCCCCCAGCCCCCCCCCCCCCCCCCCCCCCCCCTCCACTGGACCCTCATTAGACCAGAGGCCTGCAGACTCTCTGGGGGAGGGGGAGAACAAAAGACCTGGTCTATCTGCAAGATAAATATTGAGCATCTATTTTATCCACTGAGATGGTTTTATTATTTACAATGTTTCAGAGGAGGAACAATGAAGGAGGAGGATTGTAGTTAATATCTGGACTAAAGTCTTTATGCACCTGGTCCAGTGAGAGAGTGACGATGTGTGTTTAGTAGTCCAACATATGGCAAGACAATGTTAGTGAGGATGAAGAGGTTACTGATAGTCCGCTGGTTACTGATGTTTCACTGAGAGACGAACTCTGTCCTTCATGTTATTGACTTAAAAGACCAATCGATCCTCTTTATCATAGCTTTACCACATTAACGACACCTTGTCTCTCTTCAAAGTTACTGTGCAATCTCTATAGTAAACCGGTAGGTGTATAGTTAGCTCAAAGTTATAAGAATATATAAGATGATTATATAAGAGTTTAACCTGAAAGGTGAGGCCATTTATTGTTAGGAAATCGCTGTGCCATGTTTTTGTTTCTGTTTGAATTTTTTTGCCTTTTTGCTTTGTCATCATGTCTTGTTTTAATCAGCTTTTTGAGACCTGATCTGGACCTGAATGTTGGGGTGCGCCTCAATAGTCTTCACTTGGTTCCTCTCCCTGATTCCTTGTTTCCTTTCCTTTATTCGTAAGAATCTGACAGAACTGGAGAGGTGAAATCAAACCCTCCTTTCGAGATCTTCTCTCAACTGTCTCTTCCTGTCCTGTCAGTGCCAGAGAAGGAGAGGAAGCTAGGAGAGGAAACTAGGTTAAACTATGGGGATGGACTCTTTGAACTGAGGATTTGAACCATGACATTCCAAACATACCTGCCCATCTCATCACTGGCCCCTCCCCCTCTTAACATACCAGCTACCTCAAATGTTTACCTCTTCATAGAACATGTCAGCCCGTGACACGTCTAGGCCCCCAATTGGCTATTTTGCTAGCTGCTCATCAGTTTATTCAGATTTAAATCACCACAGTGACTGTTCCCTTTGACCGAGTGTTGGGTATTGTATTTCATCAGGTTGTGTATCCCTCCGATAGGTTCTTTGGCAGGGTGCAGAGGCCCCCACATCCACCTACAGGGTTGCCAGTACCAACATTTGCTATTGAGTTCTATGTTAGCCAAAAGGTTTTAGACAAGGCAAAGCCAGCCCAGCCCTGTTCAGTAGCAGGGGAAATGCGGTGGTGGTGGTGGTGTGACTGTGGCTGACAGGATGTGGAGAGAGATGGTACAGGATGTGGAGAGAGATGGTACAGGATGTGGCCACTCAACTGTCCAGCGGTGCTACAGGAGTCTGTGTTCAATGTGCCACGTGGTTACACCTTTCAATTGAATCCTGAATTCAAATTCAACCCTGAATTTCAAATCAGCCCCGATCATGGCTGACTGCGGTGCTGTCCAGAGGAGAGGTGCTTGAAGTTGAACATTTCTGTTGCTGAGAACGTTCTTGTGATTACTGTATGAGACCACACATCTGGGTCACAACCAGCAGAGGCTGGCGGAGGCAGCAATCAGAGGACGGGCTCATTGTAAATCATAGAATGGAATAAGGAATGGGATCAAATGCGTGTTTAATTCCATTCCATGCAGTACTATGAGCCCGTCCTGAGATTTCTGCCTCCACCAGCCTCCCCTGGTCACAACTGTGTAGCTATGGAGATGGGGTATACGTAGTGCTCTTTGAATAGGGTAGACCAGTTCCTGTAACTAGTTGGAAAGTGCTGTCCCACTGGTATGTATCTACGTCCCCAGACCGGATCAACACCTACACCATGTCCCCTTCAGACAGCAACATTCTCATTGGTCTGATTATTATTTAATTTTTTACAATTATGCTTTCTCAAAGATAATTGATGTCAGAAACTGAATACAAGCTATATTTTTGTATCCAATCACAAACGGTAGTATGTCTCCAGTGTTCTGTAAGGTTTGTACTGTATGCATTCTGTCAATCAGGGGAGGCTAGTGGTGGTAGAAATTGGAGGACGGGCTCATTGCAACGTGTTGAATGGAATGAGTATCAAACATCATTCCTCATGCCATTCCAAGCGTTACAATGAGCCCGTCCTCCGATTTCTACCTCCAGCAGCCTCCTCTGTTGTAAACTGTTGGAAACCTTACTTATGACATATCTCTACAAGCAAGTTATAGTATGAAAAATGTTCAATAACTTAGTCTTTTGGAACTTTTATAATGCAAGCACTTGCGATATTTTAAGACTAAGGCTAATGTATTTAGCCACCGTAATCGCTAAACAAGAGCGAAATCACTTATGCAGACATGAAAGGTATTTCCACAAGGACTATTATAGGGTTGTTGACTTGACTCTTGCAGTGTACATGATGCATTCGTTTGCTGAATACTGCACCTTAATTTCAATGAAAACGTGTGCCTAAAATATATTCATGTTAATACTTTGAGCTGTTGTTACAAATGTCTTTTTTTATGACGTTGAATGATGTCTTCTAAGTTGTGTATTTGTAATTGCTTTGTTTGATCTTAAACCATAATGATTTTGAAGTAATATCTATGATAAAATAAAGAGAAATGTATGATATGAAATCTGATTGGATTGGATTTAACAGAATTTTATTTGGGGGTTTGAAAATAATACACACATCAACAGTGTGTAGTAGGCTATGGGGTTTCCATGAACACTTCCAATTGAGAATCTCTATTAAAGATGTTTTTCAGTCTAGGATTACGATTAATCTAGGTCACAGACTAAGACTAAGACTAAAATGCATTCAGTTGAGATTTTACATTGAAAATATGATTTTGGTCTAGGACTAGGTTTATACTTTGTTGGAAACCGGCCCTATATGTGTATGTGATCCCAGAGATTAAGCACAGGAAAATACGTAGTACGTCTGTCCCTAGCCCAATAGGCGGCGATGTTGACACCTACACGCAGACCCTCTCCGCAGTTACCCAATAACGTTGTCCCACAATGCACCACTTATGAATACATTTTAAAACAAGATATTTAGGGTTATTTCCCAAAATGTATTTTCCATGTAACTTTTGAGAGGTTTAAAAGAGGATTGTATGTACGACTTTGTTTGTTCTACATTAGTGCACTTAACGGTTTATAGCGTTAATTTTGCAAACCCTTTTCTGGAACACTATCAGCCTTGTATGAAGACTTTTCGACCCATCCAATCGACATGATTCTTCGGTTCATACATGTGATGATTGGGATACTCACAGTTTATCTGTGAGAGGTGTGCCCTCATTGTTACGCTCAGCACCTCACCCCTCTGATTATGAACTGATAAAACATTATGGAAGTGTTTAACACAAATTAAAAGGAAGTTGAAGGAATCAGTGAGACTATGACGATTGTAAAGGCATGAAGCGATGAGGTGTGCCCGGCCTATTTCCCCAGACGTAAATCTATGTGTGTACATTTAGAAATAATTGTTTCAAAACTAAGTAAAATGTGGACACATTGTTGCTTCTGGTGTGTAATAAACGTTAAACACCGTGAAATGGCATGTGCTGATCTATTTTCTCGACATCTCTCGGTGCGCGTAAACTACCGGTTAAAGTTGCCCATACGTTTATCCGAGTTTACCCGAGTAAACCCAATCATTACAGGGAAAAACGCAAAACAGACCCCAGATCAGTAGTGGGGCAATATCGTAATGAATCGTCATAGCACGTCACAGGAACTCGTCGATGCAAACAAAAATGTCTGCTTCCTCGCTGTCCATGTGACTCTACTGACATAAAACCTAAAACTTTTCCAATAAGTCGCTGTCTGATATTTTACAGTAATATTTCAGACACCCGGAAAGCTCTCAACTAGACTTTGATTGGCTAGGAACTGAAAATGCAGCACGACGATGTAAGTAAAGGCGATGATCTTATCTAAGCTGGTGATGTGTGGAACACGACTGAGCTAGTCCCTTTACAGTTAGCTACCTAGCTTGCTGGCCGAGCTGGCGGCGTTGGCATTTAAATATCCAACAAGACACCGGTCAGTTTAGCATCTATGTAAAATTGAACTAGTCTGATTGCAACTTGAAGTTGTACATGTCGAATTGCCACTGGCTTGTGTAAATGCGTTGTCACAGTTCAATTGCTTTGAGTTCAGTTCAATCCTTCCTAGACCTCTTATGTGTTGGAGATACATCAAAGCGTGCAATAGCTAAACTCAACTGATATAATATTTTGTTTCTAGGTTATCTGGGACCTCATAGGAAACGATGGTTTCTGCTCCTACAAAGTGAAGTAAGGTCAAATTGATCATCATTACACAAACTTATTGACCACAATGTATAGCTCAGTTTCTAGCACCCTTTTGTTCTTAACTTACCATCTCCTCTGCCACAGGACAAAGACTCAGAACTTCTGCAGGAATGAGTTCAACATCACGGGACTGTGTAACAGATCGTCCTGTCCACTAGCAAACAGCCAGTATGCCACCATCAGAGAGGAGAAAGGTACGCGGTCACCTTTGGAACAGACGTGTGTGTGTGTGTGGGGGGGGGGGGGGCATGGACGGTTAAGATGAACTTCTAGCTGCTCAACCTTTGTTGTGTGTCTCTTTCTCAGGTAACTGCTTCCTGTACATGAAGGTGATTGAGAGAGCAGCCTTCCCTGCTCGCATGTGGGAGAAGGTGAGTCACAGTAGAGTTACACAACTGTCTGCAATCTAAATGTGTTTACACCAGAACTGTCTACAGTCTAATTGTGTTTACACCAGAACTGTCTACAGTCTAAATGTGTTTACACTAGAAATGCGCCCTAATTCTAACACCCTTCCCTGAAGTGTGTATTTGTACACTTCTCCACATGGGTGATACACTCCCCTCCAAGCCTACACCAATGCTCTGTTTTTAAATCTCTGTAGGGGAGTGTACACACTACAGGGAGAACGAGTAGACGATCAGGACGCAGCAAAGATATTCTATTTTTCTTTAACGTGACGTTTTGTCTCCTAGGTGAAGCTCAGTAAGAACTATGAGAAGGCGCTGGAGCAGATCGATGAGAACTTGATCTACTGGCCTCGTTTCATACGACACAAATGTAAACAGAGGTTCACCAAGATCACACAGTACCTCATCCGCATCCGCAAGCTCACACTCAAACGACAGTAAGCATCGCCGCTCTACAGTAAACAGCAACATTTTATTTCTATTCCAATGACCAAATGATGCTGAATAATGTCTTCCATTGATTGTTCTTTCAGGAGGAAGCTGGTGCCCCTCAGCAGGAAGGTGGAGAGGAGAGAGAAGAGGAGAGAAGTATGTTGTTCTGTGTTTGTAGGGACCTGGCTGTTCACAGGCCTCATCAATGGACACTCTTCTCTAATGTGCACTGTGTGGTTGATATGACGTTCAGTTACGTTACTCAAATGCTGTTGTCATCTTCCAGGAAAAAGCCCTGATCGCAGCCCAGCTTGACAACGCTATAGAGAAAGAACTGCTGGAGAGACTGAAACAGGGAACGGTAAATATTATTTATGTCTCAAACTTTAAATGTTTATTTTGGTGAAGTCTTTTATTTATTACATAGATATGCATGCCATTTCAAGTCTTCCAAGGGACAGCTCTTGATACAAACATGGTGTGTTCGTCGTCATAATGGGGTTCAGCTGGGATGAGAGAGTATCCATAACAACAGGACATTTCTTTCTAAGTGATGAGTCTTCATCAGAAAATCAAGACTGGTGGTCTGGTACCAGTACCATGGCTGGGGTGGTCTAGCACTACGGTCCACAGTGCACATATGCCCATGTCGGCATGGGTTAGAATCCGGCCCATGCCCTGCTAACATATCCTCTCCTCCTTACTTCCTGTCTTTCTCTATTGTCTGTCCAAGAAAAAATGAACACATATAAGAGAGTGGGACTGCCCCGGTCTAAACAATAACCTTTAAAAATAATAAAATAAATCAAGACATCATAGCAGGACATTGACTCTCCCTGTCCCCTGTGCTTCAGTACGGAGACATCTACAACTTCCCCGTCCACGCCTTCGACAAGGCTCTGGAGAAGCAGGATGAAGACGAGTCAGAGTCTGAGGAAGAGGAGGAAGAAGAGGATGACGAGGTGAGAGACTGGCTGCTAGTTGATGATGAGACGCTGGCTGTCACTGTCAGGCTTAAAGCTCTCTCTCTCTCTCTCTCTGCAGGATGTTGGAAAGAAGGAGTTTGTTGCAGAGGATGAAGTTGATGAGAGTGATATCAGTGACTTTGAGGTAAACATTTCTTTCTTTCATGTTATTCACATTTCTTGATCTAAACAATGACTTTTCTAAATGGTTACAAGGCTAGTGCTTCCTTGATGGCCATGGCTCACTTTGACATTTGTCTCATGTCATTCCAAGACTTATTGTGTGTTTATCTTTTCTAGGAGATGAACAACCTAAAGGCAAGTGATGAAGAGGATGAGGAAGAAGAGGATGAGGATGAGGAGTCAGAAGAAGAGATGGAGATGGAGGCCTCAGCCTCTAAAGGGAAGGCGCCTCTGAAGGGAGCCGTGCGGAAGAAGCGAGCGTACGTGGAGATCGAGTACGAACAGGAGGCGGAGCCTGTCGCCAAGAGCAAGGCCACATAGTCACGACAACAACACACTCTGACTCTGGGCTCAACCATGAGTCCTTACAACCATGTTTAAATGGTTAACCTGGGCTATATTCAAACAGATATACACTTCTGTTCTACACGGTCAATATCTGAACGTCCTGTAGTCCCCATCTTGAGCAAGCCCCCCTGGGTTTGTTGATTGGGGAGGGGGGGAGAAAATGCTTAAATATCACACCATACACATCAGGCCTTATCTCACTGTTGTGGTTGTTAAGATTCTGTTATGTTCAGTCCTGACTCCCTCTTCCATAGGTAACTAAATGATGACATGGTGAAGCCTAACCCAGTTATTCATTTACAATGCTTAGCTCATTGTGATCTTCCAGCAATGTTGTGATTCTGTCACCCATAATCCTTTGTTAATTTCTGAAACCTCAGAATGCAGGATTTGCCAACAAGTGAAAATTGGTCAACTGTATGATAATGGTCTATATTACAATATGGCTTAAATACAATATCCATTGCAGTTTGAAATAAACATTTTCTAACAACGTGTGTGGTTTATTCGGGAAGCATGAGCTATTCACACAAGTGAGAAGGTTTAGCGTCACACGTAGTTATTTCTGTCTCTCCCTAGGCAGCACAAACACTGTTGATCACAAACCAATTTTCATTGATAAAACAGCACCCAGAATATGCACAGTAATCACATTGATTGTCTCTGAGTCCATATGAAATTAGAGACATTCACAAATAATTACAATATGGTAAGTGTAGTACTATATGACAGCACATCTATTATGAAGTCTTGCTCAAAGTCAGTTGATCATGAACATAACCAGTGCATAGATTATCAGATCACAAAACTCCTGGCGAAATCTCAAACACTTAGAAATCACACCAGTATGGTATAGCAATATGAACTATCAGCTCTGCAGATGTTCATGCAGGGTTGGGCTCCATGTTGGTCTGCTCTGCCCCATAGTGATTGTCTCTAGACACCTCAGCACTGGACCGCTGGTGCAGCTGCTGTCTACCTCCTGAAGGAGCGTCTAGAGGGGGGGGAAGACACGTACACATTAGGTCAGAATAGTGAACTGAAGTTCTAACTACAGCAAAACAGAATTCCAGGCTTTAAATGGTAACAGAACTGCAGGCTCGAGCCATGTACTGTACCTTGAGCTAAGCACAGATCTGGGTTCAGTACATGGCTGTTCTGTTCTGTACCTTGAGCTAAGTACAGATCTGGATCCAGGTTAGCATGGCTATACCTTGAGCTTGCCCTGTGTGCAGTGGTCCAGCAGCAGCAGACAGCAGGTGGCCTTGGTCACCAGCTGGTCCCTCACCGCCGGAGGGAGAGGCTCAGCAGACACGTCACAGAGTAGCCTCAGCAGGCTCCGCACCAGCACACACACACGGCTCTCCATCCTGCAGCGGGGGGGGGGGGGGGGGAGACACACACACACACACACACTAATGAGTGACACAATGAGATGGCATTTACATTGATTATAGATAAGGGTTTTCAACTGTGGTTCTGGACACATATTCCAGCCCAGCACCAACACTGCTGATTAAACTAATCATGTGTTAATGCTGGACTGGAAACAAAACCTCCACATTCCTATAGCTCTCCTGGACAGGCGTAAGAGAACTCTACCTAGTGGACCTGCTCTGACCTGGGTCAGATTTCTCATTGTATATAATGTTTCAGATGTCTATTTTATTTTATTATTGTATTGTCACTTTATTTTGTTGTTGTTGTTGTTTGTGATGTGAGCTGATGTAACGCCTTAATTTCCCCTCAGAGATCAATAAAGTACCTATCTATCGATCTATCTATCTAAGAGACCTCTACCAGAGAGGTTCTGTTCTGACCTGGGCCAGATTTGAGAGACCTCTACCAGGTGATGAGCCTATCAGAGGGCCAGATGCAGGGTTCTCCCCAAAGAATGGAAGAGTGTTTCTGCGCCAGGCTGTGAACTTGGTGACGCCACCATGGAAACATTACAAGGCAAATGAAAGTACATATTTAGTAACGATAGAATAACTATATTTTTGATCACCAACAACATTGTTAAAAACGAAAGTGAAAGCATTATGACGTACCTCAGTGAATTCAGCATTTTAGCTGGTATTTTTTGTGCATTTTGACATGAAGAAATGATGCAGTCGGGTTTTGATAATAATGCAATCCAGTGCCACGCAGTTCTAACATCCTGGGGAGAACCCTGAGGTGGACCTATACAGTGTGGTGGAGTAGCAATGACGCTCACCTGGGCCAGGCGATGCGTAGAGTGCTCTCCAGAGCGTCCAGGATGCAGAGCCTGGTGTGTTCCTCTGGACCCTCCGACACCTCCAGGTACCCCGTTAGCACCCGCTCCAGACGCTTCAGGTGACGGACCACCACCACACCCATCCTGGCACCACACACACACACCCAGACACGCACGCACGCAGACACACGCACGCAGACATGCACGCACACACACACACAGACACACGCAGACATGCACACACACACACGCACTCAGACATACATGCACACACACACACATCAATACTGTAACATAATGTACATGTCTACTCATAACTATCAATAATAGTTATATTTGTATATTCAATATGATAACCAGGACAACACAATCGCCATTTACCGACTCTCTCTCTATTTTGAGTAAGTGCATGAGAGACTCAACTGTCTCACATTCACCAGCCTCATGTGGCCAATAGTGGAGCAAAAGGGTGAATGTCAAATAGAGTCTCTATGCTTTACATTTCTCTGGTGCGGGTATGCACTTACTCAATCAGATATACAACCATAGTTAGTACGCAGCTATTGACTATTAAATATATCCACAATCATAATTACTATGACTTAGCCTTTCACCCCCATAGCTGCGCACGAAGACACTCAAGATGGTGTAAGAGAACCAAGATGGCCAATTAGAACGACTTCAGGGGAGGCTGGTGGAGGGAGAAATCGGAGGACAGGCTCATTGTAATGCATGGAATGGAATGAGGAATCGTATCAAACACTCATTCCATTCGATGCATTACAATGACCCTGTCCTCCGATTGCTACCTCCTCCAGCCTCCCCCAGCAGGAGCTGGCTCTCACCTGTGGATGAAGAGGAGCAGGCAGCTGGCGTAGACCTTCCTCAGGGCCAGCTTGTGTTCCACCTCCATGTGGGTGAGCATCAGACGGAACACCTCGTCATAGCGGCTAGGCTTCCTGGGGACCCCAGTGCATGTCGGGGCTTTCTCCAACACAGGAAGGAGGTCCAACAGGCACAGGAGGACCGCCTGGGACAGAGGGATGAGGAGAAACTGAACATACCACCATGTGATGTTGTTGTTACGGTTTATGATGTTATTAACTGCCAAAGAATTCCGGAACATTCACCACCTAGAGTGTCAAATGTTTTATGTGGTGTTTACCTGGCAACAATACCTTGATTGGCTACAAAATGAAGCATCATAATTTATGCATTTTTGGTGAATAAAGTTACCCGTAGCACTCTAGAATTTTGACAATTTGGGTCTCAGGTGTGTACCTGTATGAGCTGGGCCTCAGGTGTGTACAGGTGATTGAACAGGGCGTGGTACAGAACCTGAGCTCTGTTGTACTGACGCAGGTCTGCAGCCGGCTGGGAGGGGAGGAGACAAACACATACATGGAACACTGACTATACTAACATCCTGTATGATATTAGGTCTGCTTAATTAATTAGCTTGATTAGTTTCTATTGATATTGGTGTACAACGGAGTATGACTTCAGAGAGGTTAAGGTCTTCTTCTCACCACGTTGAGGACGATGTGGTGGAGGCAGCGGACCCCCAGGACTCTGTTCTCAGAGCAGTAGTCGTCTGACATCAGGAGGGAGGGGGGGAACACCTTGTCCAGGTGCCCAGCCAGCCAGGGACGACACACCTGCAGCAGCAGCCACGAGAACACCTGCTTCGTGGCCTGGTTGCGCTTCCAGCTCTCCCTGCCAGAGGTCAGAAACATGGTCATCGTTAAGAGGTGTGGTACAGGTGGAATACATTTTGAGAGATGTTCTGTTTTAACGTTGATAATAGCAAAGAGCTTTGTGACAGATATATATGTGAAAAGCTCATTAGAATGGAATCTGATTGGTTCATATTGAACAGGATAATAGGACAGGACTTTTAAAAAAGACCAACGAGATTTCATCAACAACACAGTTTGAAATATTCAAAACGTCCTTCAATATTCTGCTTCAGTTGAGTTAATTCATCCATTTCGAAGGAACTCACTTCTTCAGGTCCGGCTGCAGTATCTCCAACACAGCACCAAGAACTCCTCCTGTCTCTCCTCCTGTCACTGTCCCTGTCCCTATGTCTGTGTCTGTAGCCTCCTTCCCAGCCAGGAGCTGAGCGGTGTTCTCCCAGCCCCCAGCCCGGAGCACACAGGCCAGCAGATCAGAGGCAGCTGCTCTGGAGGCCTGGCTGGTCCATGCCTGCCTCTGCATGTGGCTCACCGCAAACACACAACAGAGAGGGGCTAGAGGCCGGGCTAGGGAGGCCCTGGAGGAGGCTGGGCAAGGGCTGAACCCAGGGGCAGAGGAGGCTGGGCAGGGGCTGGACCCAGGGGCAGAGGAGGCTGGGCAGGGGCTGGACCCAGGGGCAGAGGAGGCTGGAGAAGGGGTGGACCCAGGGGCAGCCTCTCCCCCATCCCTGAGTCTGTGAAGCAAGGCCGAGAGAATGGAGCTCACAGCACAGGCTCTGGAGGGGATTCCCTCATAGGAGCTGTCTGGTAGAGAACCACTGTCAGTCTCACAGAGGGGCAGATCAGCGAGCTGCGTCAGAGAGCTCACCAGGCCAACGTACGCCCGCCGCAGATCTGTGCCCTGGTTGGTGCAGCAGCCAGAAAGGAGCCAGTGGGCGTCTCCTGCCCTGAACAGCTGCTCCAGTGAGCGGAGGATCCTTCCATAATGTTCTGGCATGAGACCTGGAGCCCTGAGGCTCTCCTGGACCCGACCCAGGACCTCAACCACCGGACGAGGGGAGTGTAGTCCTTCAGCGCCAGGGGATGGACCCTCCTCCGGTGCCTGTTCTAACTGAATGTCTTGAAGGATCCGACATAAGTCCATCTCTGGGGGAAAGAAACAAAGATAACTGCTCTAGCAAATAGTGATTTTGTGACAACAACGCCTAAAAATTATTGAAAAAGCAACACTCATCATTGGACCAGATAAAACTGTAGAAGAAAAAACAACACAATCCCCCAAACCAAGTAACAACCACGAACACATGTAGTGCTAGCTAGTAGCTACCATCTACCTAATGTTGAAGGAGGTCGCGGATCAAAGCCTGAGTGACGAGGTTCCCTAACGTTTACAGTCTTTAATTGTATTTTCTAGCTTGCTGTCTGTTTATATTGTAGTAACCACATGACACGATTCGTTACCTATGTTCTTCGGCATCAAAATTGCCCAGAATTATCCATACATTGTGGAATACAAATTTAATACAGTGTAGTTTATTGCACTTCTCAGTGCAAAAAGATTGTTCAATGAATCCAACTACCACACAAGCGGCAGACCGGACAATTAAAGAGGAAGGACAGCGGTCCGCGGCAAAACAGTTCCGGGCTGATATTCTTCCATGAAGCATGTGTTCCATGCGTATGACGCATTCTCAGCCAAACAATAATTTATACATCCGATGGTTTTATGCAAACTGGATGCGTGGAAACGCATTTTAATTACATTATAATTTCTTGAGGACATGATCTCACTGCTTTATGGAAAATTGCGGTGTGGTTCTCATTAGCCCAACCGCAGTTAGTGGTCTCTGTTTCATAGCTGTCATTTGTTTCATAGCTGTCATTTGTTTCATAACTGCCAACTTTACAGGTATGAAACAGCGACGACTAACGCCTATTCGGGCTAGTGCTCACTTTCTGGACGCCAGAGGAGGGGGCGTTCAACATGAATAACAAGATGTTGCACCTGAAACTCTTCTCTCTCTCTCCAACTCTGCAATCTTTTCATTCATTAATTCTTCCATTATTCCCTGTCTGGCCTTCTTCCATATCGCAAATTCCTCCCTTCCTTTGTACAGGCCACCATTTGTTGTTAGTTGAAACGTTAACAATTACAATAATACATATTGATAGATTTTAATTGATGTAATGAACATAATCATGGGGATGGTGCTGTTAAGATAATTTATATGACATTTAAAAACAGTTCAAATCAAACAAATTACGGAGTACTATAAAACAGAAAACTACTGATATTAATTTAGACATTACTCATTTTTCCCGAGCGAAAGTCTGTTACATTAGCCTACGCTGCTGCCATGTAAATGTTAATCCATCATCGTAACAGAGGGTTTGTATTTGCAGAAATTAGATTACAAAGCAGTTTTTACATTGACAGTGGTGATTTTACATTTGAGTTTCATTTGCCGGCTTCCTTTGAAAGAGGCTTTGACATTTCTCTCTGGGTTCCCTTCTATGACCATCTGTCACTAAAACATTACAGAAAAGAGACAATGCAAAAGATTTAGAACTTCTTTATTTATATTGTTCACAGTTTAACACAACCTTTTTCCTCAGAACATTTTAATTTCTATTCAGTTTATCAGAACATGATCATTCACTCCAGTCCTGTTAGCTCACTGTCAGATTGTACCACGGTTCACCTGTATTCTGGTGCTGCTGAACACTGATTTACACGCTTGATGATGCGATGGACAGAAGAAAAACACGTTCATGAACACCAGGAGGATCTCAGACAGAGACTTTGAGGATTCCATGACATTACAGATGGTAATACTGTTTTCATTGGATGATGCAACCATTTAGACTGGACCAGCAGCTGGAGGAAGATGAACAACAATATGGCAACAAACAGCTAGTTCACACCCATACAACACAGGTCCATATTCACAACCTCAGTCTTCAACAAGAATCTACACTGCCCTGATTCCATAGAAAGGCATTTGGTGTCAGGACTAGGGGGCACAGAGAGAGAGAGAGAGAGAGAGAGAGAGAGAGGGGGGGGGGGGAGGGAGGGAGGGAGGGAGGGAGAGAGAGAGAGAGAGAGACAGAGACAGAGAGAAAGAGAAAGAGAGAGACAGAGACAGAGAGAGATCACCACTGGTACTGCAGAACTTGAGGAAGGACTCAGGGGGTGTTTCAGACAGCTGTTTGATTGGCTTAAACAGACTCCACGGACCTGCAGCATTTCCTATCATGTGAGAACAGCATACAACACCAAGGCATGTGGATAGGCTGCAGCCAGCATACAGAGTAGCCTGCACCTGTCCCACCGGTCTGAGATCTGGGATATCTAGGCTGTATTTCAATATCCACGCCAGCAGACTCTTCTCATGCCTGGCCAACACATTGCTTCAGTCTGTGTCCTGCAGTATGCTAGTGAGGCTAGAGGGACACAACACTGGCACCTGACAACCACTCTGTAGCTCTGGTCGTCATCAAGGCACTAAGGATTTGTTACAACAGGATCCTACAGTAGCTCACCCCTGATCTGGACAACACTATTGATCTGCTCCTGCACTGATCACATCCACCCAATAAACTCGATCAATCGGTCTCCAGAAGCAAGAGGAGTTCCACATGGTGTATATAGCATTGCTCAAGAATCAATAAAAATTGAGCTTCAACCTGCATTACTGCTATAACTCCACTGAGGGGATCAATAACCAAACATGTCAGAAAGACAAGAGAAACAAACATCACCAGATCCAGGTAAACTTCTATTCACCTGGTTGTCTCATTTCATAAGTCATATCAGCATTGATTATTGCAATAACTGAAGTACCCACGTGTCATAATAACTAACGATCTGAGATATGAGACAAGAGGTACTCTGAGGGTTCAGGGGGAGGGGCTTGTGTGTAGGGGAGGGGCTTGTGGTGTGACAACAGGAAGTGATGTGACCAGCTGAGGAGGTGAGGCCTGCCAGAACAAACGGCTGCGTACCAATTCTCTACACTCACTCCTTGACTACACTCACTCCCTGAGGTGAAGTGGTTGTGCACTTCCCCTAGATGTGTTTAAAAGCACAGCGTTGGTGTAAGCATGAGATGGAGAAGAGTCCTAACACCATCTCTCTTACATCAGTCCATCCTTTCTAAATTGAATGAGAGGGAGTATGCAAGTGTACACTTCAGGGAGAAGAGCAGCTAGAGAATTGGGACGCAGCCATAATGAGGATGTGATAGGAGAGAAAGTATTGCACTTGTGAAAGGGACCTCATAACCCGGCAACAGGGGGGGGGGGACAGACAGCCACACTGCTGGGAGCCCAGGCTAACGTTCAGGCCATCGAGATGGAAGGGGGTGTGGGGGTGGTGCGAAAAATAAATAAATAGCTTATTAAAACATCCTCAACTGTAAAACATCACCACTTTGATTTCCTGATTGTTGTTATTCATTTTTTAAGTCATGCAAAAGCTCACGATGATACAGCCTGAAGCACCCAGCCGGTCACATGTCAGTTACACGTATGACAGGACAGGTCACACTTCATATGACATGATGAGGATTGCATGTTAGCTTCACTGTGTAACACCTGAACATGTGTGTTCTCTGTCTCCTCCTAGTGGAAGTGCATCACAGTGGCCCTCTGGTAGATTACATTCAACAGCTGATTATGAGGGCAAGGCTGAAGAACGTGAATTAGCTTGACGAGGGAAATGTGAAATGGAGAGAGATGTTTTTCTTTTCTTTTTTACCAGGTGTGTGTGTGTGTGTGTGTGTGTGTGTGTGTGTTAATACAACAAAAGCTTTAAATGAGCCTAAGCTCTGCTGCTGCCCCCTGCTGGGGGAATGGGACACAACACCGTATTCAGAGATCTGTCGCCACAGTAGCAACTCTTCAGCAGCTGCTGTCCCTCCCTCCCTCCCTCCACCCCTCCAACCCTGCCTCTCTTCAGCTGTGCCCCTGCTGGGCCTCGTTGTAGTCCATGATCCTCAGGTCCTGTCTCCTCTGATGCGCCCTGGCTCCCTGCCCAGGCTGCTGGGTGGGGGCTGGAGCAAGCTGGACAGAGCACTGGGGAGGGGGGGCAGAGGGGCCAGCTGGAGCAGGGGAGGGGGCGTGAGACTGGGCCTGGTCCGGGGCAGACCGGACGCTGTCCTGAGACTCCTCGCTTCCCGTCTCCTCATTGACCAGGCCCTGGGAGAGGCCGCTGAGCTGGGCGGCGGTGTTAGGCTCCGCCCCCACATCCTCGTCACATTGGCTCTCGCTCTTGTTCCTGAACAGCTCGCGGGCACGCATGCCCAGGAAGCTCTTGGCACTGGGGTAGGAGCCCACGGTAAAGGGGGCGTCGGCGGGGGGGAGGGACAGGGGGGAGACGGGGGAGGAGGCCAGGTAGGGCAGGGAGGACAGCTCTGCCTCCAGACTACCGTTGAGGCTGGCTATGGTGGAGGAGGACTGAGTGGCCCCCACCCCCGCCGGGGGTAAAGTCCCCCCCCCGGGGGGGTAAAGGGCCGGGGCAGCCTGGCTGCCCAAGTCAAAGACCCCCTGAGCTGTGGGCACCATGCTACTGCTTCTGCCAGCCAGCCTGGGGAGGACAGAGACATAGCGTTAACAACATCTGCTCACTCTGTTCCAGGGGAGGCTGATGGAGGTAGAAATCGGAGGCTCATTGTAATGCATGGAATGGAATGAGGGATGTGTTTGTGTTTGTCTGTTCCTTTCTTCCTATCCTTCATGTTCTACTGTCACTGTGGAGGGAAGGGATGAAGAAACCCTCTGAGCTCGACTACTCTGGTCTGTATTTCTTCAAGCTTTGAGCCCAGTCAACTGTTCTCCCCTCTCCTTTATCCCAGCTGCACAAAATCATCTTATGACTATGACTTATAGATCAGAATATCATAAACATGACAACACAGTAAACAACATTATAGTGAACCAAACAGGGTAGTGTAAATATTTTTCTAAGGTAAGGTTTTCAATTTCAGCTTCATAATTATGTTAATGTTAATGAAAGAAAGCAATATGTCTAAAGGCTGAGAGTCCAATAGAGCTGCATCACCATGCGGAGTACCTCAAGGATCCATTCTTGGTCCATTCTTATTTCTTATTTATATTAATGACCTTGCTGTGTCATCAAATACTATACTCCCTAGTTGTTATTTGCAGATTGTGTCAAACTTCAAAACCCTCTCCTTGCTTATTCTAAATGGTTTCAACTGAATACATTATCACTAAATGTCAAGTATATATTTAAGAAGCTAAACTCTTTATTGAGTGAAAATCAATAGTTGTTCCAATAGATTGTGTGTGTGTAAAAAGTGATTAAATCTGAAGGAAATATTAGGAACATCTGTGCAAATAAGTCTTGCCTTCTAACTTTGTACTAGAGTTTAATATATCATACCTTACCTACTGCACTGTATGTTCATACCCCACATATCTCCATAAACTCTATTTATTAAGGAAAAGGTTTGTCAGACAAGCAATTTTTTATTTTTGTGAAGTGAAGGTCAGTGAACCATCTGCATCTCTGTTTTATAAACTTAAAGCTGCGTTAATAGCTCCAGATGTGTCCAGCTGTAGCCTAGATGAATATGTTGTATGTTCTTTAGTTTGTTTCTTTTGGCGTTTTGATTGAAGTGTTTAAGTTCTGCACCACCTATAGTGTTGTTCTTTCATCTCAAAGGAAATAGTCTTTGTTTTCTTTTCTCACTAACCTTTATGTTTTAAATCTTTAAGTTAGGGTGAGGTTTTATTACAAGCCCTAGGGGTTTGTTACCTCACCTGCACTTTTTAATCATTTTTATTCTTTCACTGTTTTGTAATTTCTTCATGTGTGTGAATAAATAAATAACAAATAATGACCTGTTGGAGGCAGCAGTGCAGTCCTGGACATCAGCAGGCTCCGGGAGGCAGTTGTAGGTCAGCGTGTCCATGTCCATCTGGCTGTACATCTGCAGCATCTCAGTCTGCAGCGTCTGGGTGACGCGACGCAGGGCCACGTACTTACTCTCTGACGCCTGCAGCTGGCTCCTGGGGTGGAACACACACAAAGACACAGACACACAGACACACATACACGGACACAGACACACACACACGGACACACACACACACGGACACACACACGGACACGGACACACACACACGGACACACACACACGGACACACACACACGGACACACACACACGGACACACACACACACACAGACACACACATATTAATTGGGAAAACAGCACAATACTGTCCATTCCGACTGATATATATAAAGTTTGTGTGTCTTTGCGTGTGGTGTTTCTCAGTGTGTGTGTGTGTGTCACAATGTATGTGTGTGTGTGTGTGTGTGTGTGTATGTGTGTGTGTGTGTGTGTGTGTGTGTGTGTGTGTCCGTGTTGAGCCCGTACTTGGCCTGTCCTTTGACATCTTCTAGAAACTTCTTCTGCTCCAGTATGAGGTGTTCCTTCTTGGCCAGCTGGGTTTCCAGGTCTGTGATTCGCTGCTGAGCCGCCTCTAGTTTCTGACTCTGCTGCACCTCGCTCTGCCTCAGCCTCTCCTGCTCCTTCCCCATCGACCACTGCAGCATACGCAACTCCTGGTACACACACACACACACACACACGGACACAGAAACACACGCAGATTACCATCTTAGGCACAGGTAACAGCTAATAACTTCTGTAGATATGGTATCAGATGAGATCATGGGAGGTCCTGCTCCTGCCCTGCTAGTCTGATACTAATACGCTTGTACATGACATAAACATATTCAACTTATTGATATTTCCTTCAAAGCTCTTTATGTGGTGCTCCCCTACCTTGGTCTGGGGGACCCTCCCTCCCTACCTGGCTGGTCTGGGGGACCCTACCTCCCTCCCTGGCTGGTTTGGGGGACCCTCCCTCCCTTCCTGGCTGGTTTGGGGGACCCTACCTCCCTCCCTCCCTCCCTGGCTGGTTTGGGGGACCCTACCTCCCTCCCTGGCTGGTTTGGGGGACCCTCCCTTCCTGCGGGACGCTACCTTGGTCTGGGGGACCCTCCTTCCCTGGGGGACCTTCCCTCCCTCCTTGGCTGGTTTGGGGGACCCTCCCTTCCCTGGGGGACCCCCCCCTCCCTCCCTGGTTTGGGGGACCCTCCCTCCCCGGGGAACCCTCCCTCCCTACCTGGCTGGTCTGGGGGACCCTCTGCACCTCCTCCATACACAGCTTGTTGGTCTCCTTCAGGAGGAGCATCTGTCTGTTCATCATGTACATCTGCTGCTGCAGCTCCTCACTGTTACTCAGCTGGAGGGGCGGGGGGGGGGGGGGGGGTGAGGGAGAGGAGGAGAGGAGAGGAGGATGAGGGGGGAAGAAAGAGTTAGGGTAGAGGGAGATAATGTTAAACACACACTGTAACTCTGCCAATTCCCTCAATAACAGCAATGATAGCAGCAGTTGTGTGTGAAGTCAGCTGACCTTGAGTGACAGCTGCGTGAGCTGGTGTCCAGTGTTGTACGCCTCGTTATTGGCCATCTGAAGCTCCGCCTCCAGCTCTCCCATCCTGCTTTGGCATTCCTGTAGTTCACTCTGGAGAGCCAATCATAAAGCCCGCTCTGACCATTAGAAACGTCTATTCACTCTGGAGAGCCAATCAAAAAGCTTGCTCTGACCATTAGAAACATCTATTCACTCTGGAGAGCCAATCAAAAAGCTTGCTCTGATCATTAGAAACGTCTATTCACTCTGGAGAGCCAATCACAAAGCCTGCTCTGACCTTAGAAACGTCAGCTCAATGCTGCTCAATTCATACTAAAGCTTCAGTTCCATCGTGGTATCATTCTGTGTGTGTGTGCAGAGTGTGTGTGTGTCTACTGTATGTGTGTGTGTGTGTGTGTGTGTGCGCGATGCGCAAGTGTGTGTGTGTGTGTGTGTGTGTGTGCAGTGTGTGTACCTGTAGTTTCTGAGCCTTGGTATAGTAGTCGTTGTGGCCCTGCTGTAGCTGGGTCATCTGGTTCTGGAGCCGGGTGTTCTGCAGGTCCGAGTCCTCCTTCAGCCTCCTGCCTCTCTGCTGCTCTTCCACCAGACTGGCCTGCAGAGACTGGATCTCCACGTCCTGCAGCTTCAACTGGGCCTTCTGCAAGCACAAGCACAAGCACATGCACACACACACACACACACACACACACACACCACTGTTCAATTGGGCCTTCTGCACTACACACACACACCACTATCAGCAGACTGAACATGATCGGTAGGGACCTGAGGAATTCTTAACTTGTTTTTATCTTTTGTAACCCCCCCCCCCCGGTATGCCAGTATTAAAGATGGCCAACGGGGCTGTTGTTCTGGTACGCCAGTATTAAAGATGGCCGACGGGGCTGTAGCTACCATGGAGTTGTTCTGCTCCTCCATGGTGGTGGCGTTGATGATGCGTCTGAGCAGGCGGCGGTTGCGGATGGCGTGTTGCTCCCGTTTGTAGCGTTCATACAGCAGCTGGTTGTGGAGAAGGAGCAGCTGGCTACGCAGCGTCTGCGCCTCCTCCAGGGGGGTGGAGCCTAACAGGGGGAAACACACAGGCAGAACAGGTGTTACAGTAGTCGTAGCTGGGCAGGTTTAGCCTGGTCCCAGGGCCCATACTCACAATGACGGCTGATCTAGGATCAGTTCGGCCTTTTTCATCAGAAAGAATAGCATGGTATGGACAGATCTTAGATCAGCACATACTGATCTGGGACCAGGCTAAAACACATACTGATCTGGGACCAGGCTAAAACACATACAGATCTGGTACCAGGCTAAAACACATACAGATCTGGGACCAGAGTAAAGCACATACAGATCTGGGACCAGGCTAAAACACATAGAGATCTGGGACCAGGATAAAACACATACTGATCTGGGACCAGGGTAAAGCACATACAGATCTGGGACCAGGCTATGTCACTCTGATTTCAACCTCAAATCCAGAACAATTGAAAGTTGTGTTCTTTGTATTAAAGACAGAAAACACATGTTCTAACAGTTCAATATGAATCCTTCTACATTACCAATGGTACAATATATGACACTGATTGAAGCATTAGTCAGCGAGGACATTCAATAAAAAGACCTTACATTTTATACCAAAACTAAAGCAAAGCGGGGAGAAAGAAATTGAATTCGATATTTTAACCATATAACTAGGGTGAAAGAGGTGAATTTCTACAGGAGACAGACGAGGAAAGAAGAGAGCCTCTGAATGCTTTTGAAGCCGGGGAGGCTGGCGGAGGTCGAAATCGGAGGATGCATTCATTACAATGAGCCCGTCCTCCAATTTCTACCTCCACCAGCCTCCACTGCTTAACAGATACAGAGGCAGTGGAACACCAGATGAAAGGACAGACAGACACACCGAGGGACGGATGGATAGATGCCGTAGGAGGATGGACAGAGAGGCAGACAGGATGGTGGTTCACCTCCACCTCAGCGTAGCACAGATGCTAATTAACACTGCACTGTACCTTTAGGTTTCACACTGGGTTGTTTACCTCCAAAGTGTGTCCAGTCCACCGACTTGTTTGGCATGGGCAATCTGTAGAACAACACACACACACACACACACACACACACACACACACACACGTTGACAAAGGAGTGTGTGGATTAGATTAGATTCAACTTTATTGTCATTGTGCAAGTACAAGTACAGAGACAACGAAATGCAGTGGAGGGAGAATAACAAGGAGTCAATGTAGCTCCAGTAAACACATCCACTGAACTATGACTAGACTAAACCCACGCTAGACCCAGACTAGATTAGGGCTACACCCAGGCTAGATTAGAGCTAAACCCAGACTAGATTCAGTCTAGACCCAGACAAGATTAGATCTAGATTAGGACTAGATTAGGTCTAGATTTAGAGTGCTTCTCCCCAGTGAACCAACCAGTGAACCAATCAGAGCCATAGTAGCGATGCAACATGAACCAATCAGAGACTGACCTCTTCAGAACCTTGTCGTGAGCGTCGTTGCCGTGCAGGATGAGGAGGTCCAGGACCTCCAGAGGAGACATGGCAGCGGCCCCCTCCTCCCTCTCCTCCTCTCTCACCCCCCTCTCCTTCTCTCCTCCCGTACCCCTCTCCCTCTCTCCTCCAGCCCTCTCCCTCTGGGCCAACTCTGAGGTCTTCCTGCTCACGAACAGAGAGGCGGCTCTGGGCAGCGCCAGGTCAAACAGAGGCTCGTAGGCTGGTCCTGCATCCCTGAAGGGGCTGGGGGAGGAGGAGAGGCTGTACTTGGCCAGCCCAGACCCCCCATCCTCCTCCAGCCTGTAGGGGCTCTGAGCCCCACCCCCACCCTCGGACAGGAGGTTCTCTATGGGGGTGAAACAAGGCCTGAAAGACCAGGGCAGCGGTTGATCAGGTCCCCCCGCTGAAGCCTCACTCCGATCGGGTGTGGAGAGCAGGCGCTGGGGGTCCCGGTGGAGACTCTGGTTGGAGGTGGAGAGCAGCTTCTCCCCCTGGTTGCCGGTCAGGGTCTCCGTCGTACGGTAGAACGACCGCTCCGACCCGCCCCCCCCTACCACGCCTGCCGTGGCGTCCCGCTTCTGCTCCGTCAGCTTCAGCAGCTCCGCAGTGAAGTCATCTGACCAGAGAGAGAGAGAGAAGAGAGAAGAGAGAGAAGACAGTTTAGTCCTAGCTGGGTTAGGGTTAGGGTTAGTCCTAGCTGGGTTAGGGTTAGAGTTAGTTCCAGCTGGGTTAGGGTTAGAGTTAGTCCTAGCTGGGTTAGGGTTAGACTTCGTCCTAGCTGGGTTAGGGTTAGAGTTAGTCCTAGCTGGGTTAGGGTTAGTCCTAGATGGCCCACCCTCGTCTGGTTCCTTCCCCGTCGTCTGGGCCAGGTCCTGCTCCTTGATGAAGTCAGACAGCTCCGTCAGAGACAGGTTCCTCACTCTCTCTGCTGGTCCACCTGACAACACGAGACAGGGTTCACAAACACACACGTCGGACCACTAGCCCAGGCACAAATGATATTGTAGTAATTCCAGATGGTGAGGAATGTCCAGTGAAAACGCCTCATATTAGTCTTCAAAGTTCACACAAAATGTTTCTGATTTGAATAACTCATGATTATGAAGAGGCAGAGGAGGGAAGTCTCCCTCTCACACACCCTCCTCAGTCACACGGAGTGGCTGACCTTCTCTGCTGAGGACGACCTCGGGGGGGACCGTCTCCTGCTCTGCTATTGGCTGATGTCTCGCCTGTCAGGGTGGATAAGACTCAGGTGAGCAGTCCTACAGACGGACCCAGGGCTACACACACACACCTCACAGGGCTTCACACACACACACACACACACACACACACACACACACACACACACACACACACACACACACACACACACACACACACACACACACACACACGACCAGCTAGATGTAAATACTCAGCAGCACTTGAACAGCCCCAGGCCAGGCTCCACACTGCAGCACAGGGAGCACTACTTGACTGTTCCAACACATGGACCCCTCCTTACCCTGTCAACTAGGCTGACATATAAGAGTACTGTGTGTGTGTGTGTGTGTGTGTCTATAGGTACATACCTGGTTGGCAGTGTTAGGAGGGTAAGCTGACATGTGATAGTACCGTGTGTTTGTTTGCGTGGGTGTGTGTGTGTGTGTACCTGGTTGGCAGTGTTAGAGGGTAGGCTGACATGTTCGTACTCGTCAGAAAGTGTGGTGATAGGAGAGGGGGCAGCGGGGGTGGTGGTCGCAGAGGGGGGTCCCCTACCACCTGATTGGACACAACAACAATAACAATAACATAAACAACAACAACATAAACAAAAACACCAACTCACAACTGATTGGCTAGAGGTTCTACTGGGCTGACCTGATAGGCTGGAGGTTCTGCTGGGCGCGTGGGAGGCACTCTGGGAAAGTTCCGGAGCGTTGGTGGGAGAGATCCCTCGGGAGGCAGGAGGAGTCGTCAGGCCGCACTCGGAGGACGGGCTCCACATGGATGAGTCTTTGTTACCGGGAGAGTCCAACTCACTGCTCTGGGTCTGGGGAGGGGGATACATGGACTGAACCACTCCTCTGGAGACAGGGGCCTGAACTATTACTCTGGAGACAGGGGACACATGGACTGAACCCCCCCCCCCCCCCCCACCCAGGGTCCAGACAGTACACAGCTCTCTCCAGACCGTGGGATCAGTATTAAACACTTACTACATCTAAACAAAGCTTCATGTCATTTTTGCAGAAGTGAGTTATTTTATTTAACTCATCAACTGCCAAAGAATTCTGGAACACTCACCACCTAGAGTGGTAAGGGTTTTATGTTTTCAGACAGTTAAAATGGTGCCCATAGAGAGACAGTTAAGATGGCGCCCATAGACAGACAGTTAAGATGGTGAACCTGCAGGAAGGGGGTGTGTGGGGTGCCGAAGGAGGGCTGGCTGACTGGCAGCTGGGGGAGGGACAAGGAGAGAGGCGGGCGACCAATAGAGAGCGGGGTAGAGGCGGAGCTTCCTGTGAACACAAACATGAACCAGGTTAGAATACCTGAACACAGGCTAGCAGTGCTGTTAACATTCTGTTAACTGTTAATGAACACAGGCTAGCAGTGCTGTTAACATTCTGTTAACTGTTAGCGAACACAGGCTAGCAATGCTGTTAACGTATGAACGACATTCTACTGAGTGTTGTGTGGTGTGGTTCTTACCAAAGCTGCTGAGGAGGTCTGTGTAGGGGCTGGTGGTGGAGTCCGTCAGGCGGGGCTGAGGGTGGGGGTGGTGGGTGGAGGCGTGGTCAGGCATGGAAGAGTACCCCTCCTCACAGGATGCCTCCTTAGGGTCCAGAGACACTTTGGCACATTCTATCACAATGTCATGGATCTCAAACCTCTTCCACCTGGGACAGGAGGAGGGCAGGTTAGGGTTAACTTAGCTAGGGTTAGGGTTAACTTAGCTAGAGTTAGGGTTAACTTAGCTAGAGTTAGGGTTAACTTAGCTAGGGTTAGGGTTTATTTAGCTAGAGTTAACTTAGCTAGGGTTAGGGTTAATTAGCTAGGGTTAGGGTTTACTTAGCTAGGGTTAACTTAGCTGTTGGTCAAACACTTAGCCTCCTTAAGCACAATAGAAGTTAATCTGAGTCTGACTATCTTTCTATCAGTCGTTCAATACATTAGTCAAATTATCTATCTATCCATCCATCATATATCTATCCATCCATCTTTCCATCTATCCATCTAGCAGCCTTACAGTTCTCACCTGGAGGGGTCCAGCTCATAGTCTTACAGTTCTCACCTGGAGGGGTCCAGCTCATAGTCTTTGGTTCCAGTCACCAACTCCGGGTGGATCCGTACATGCTCCAACATCGGCTGAGGGAGGAAACAGTTAGAGAGGAACACACACACATACACCACACACCACACACAGTCACACACTGTGTCCTGCCCTCACCTTGACCACCTCCTCGAAGGTGTCCATGTTCTCCTTCATGCTGTAGTGGGAGCGCAGGTAGGACACAAAGTTGCAGGGGTACATGCCGTAGAGGCGGTGGAACAGTGAGTAGACGCTGGCGTGCAGGTGGATCAGGTACACGCCGTGGACGTGGGCTAGGGCACAGGGGGGGGGGGGGTTAGGACACAGACGCCACGGAGGGGGTATTACTGTAGAACCACAGACAGCTCACTGGAGAAGTACCAAAACAACAGACACTTCTGAGTTGGAACTGGAACGACAGACACTTCTCTGTGATCAGGGTGGTGGTGTACTAAAATACTGAAGTGCATCAAACCTTCTCTGCTCTCCACAAGTACAAGTAGGGTCTAGGGGGTAGGGTCTAGGGTCTAGGGGGTAGGGTCTAGGAGCTCGGGGGTAGGGGCTAGGGGCACCAGTTATACGTGTCTAGGAGCTAGGACCTTGGGGGGGTAGGGGGAAGGGTTACCAGTTATACATGTCGTCTAGGTTAAGCACCTGGGTTTTTCAGGCTCCAAGACGCCAGTCGACCAAAAATGTCGAAGAAGTCGTAGATGTGCTGCTTCCCGGCCTGGGGGATGATGGGTAGCAGAGTGATCAGCACCAGGACTCCTGTTATCAGAACCACCACGTCAGAGTCCGTCTGGGGGAGAGGGAAAGAGGGGGAGAGGGAGAGAGAGGGAGAGGGGGGGGGGGAGGGAGAGGGAGGAAGGGAGGGAGAGGGGGAGACAGGGAGGCTATGAGGATCACACACATGTAGCTGAGTGCACACAGAGACACAGAGAGACAGGAAGACAGACAAACAGACAGAGAGACAGACAGACAGACATATAGAGAGACAAACAGACAGACAGAGAGACAGACAGACAGATAGGTTACCCTAAGGCATTTGAGCAGGGAGGGGAGGAGGGGTAAGGCAGACAGACAGACACACAGGCAGGCAGGCAGGAAGACAGACAGACAGGTTACCTTAAGGCATTGGAGCAGGGAGGGGAGGAGGGGGAAGGCAGACAGGCAGACAGACAGACAGACAGACAGGCAGAGAGACAGGTTACCTGAAGGCATCAGAGCAGGGAGGGGGGGGGGGGGGGAGGCAGGCAGACAGGCAGGCAGAGAGACAGACAGACAGACAGACAGGTTACCATAAGGCATTGGAGCAGGGAGGGGAGGAGGGGGAAGGCAGACAGACAGACAGACAGGCAGAGAGACAGGTTACCTGAAGGCATCAGAGCAGGGAGGGGGGGAGGAGGGGGAAGGCAGGCAGGCAGACAGACAGAGAGACAGACAGACAGAGAGACAGACAGACAGACAGACAGGTTACCTTAAGGGATCGGAGCAGGGAGGGGAAGAGGGGGAAGCGGGTGATCTTGTGCATCCAGGACGGCTGCTTGCGTATCACGTGACCCAGAAGGGTGAGGGTTGCCAGGCGACAGGCAGGCTTGGCCAGGCTCTCATTCAGCTTGTCCAAGAGATGCTGACACACACACACACACACACACACACACCCTAAAGTCTTCAACTGCAAGAGAGCTCAGCACAACTAATGCTCTATATGAGCCTTGTAGGCTAATCATTAGCACAACAGCAGCACAGGTGTAATTTGATACATGGCGTTACGATATGGAATACTTCATCACAGGCCTCAGGTGTGATCATAATCACACACATTAACAAACTGTAATTACACTGCCTCCGATATCCATTACTGTACACGCACGCACGCACGCACAGAAAGAAACACACACACACACACACACGTGGCTGTATGGAATATATAAGAGAGAAGTCGGTCTATTCACTGTGGCTGGCTCCAGGTGAGTGACAATGTTTTGTATCAACACAGGGGCAACTAAAGAGCATCAACATGTCTAAATAACAGTTTCAGTTCTCTAAGGTGCATACACCTGTGTGTGTGTGTGTGTGTGTGTGTGTGTGCGGACAACTCACCTTGTCGTGGGGCTCCCTGGCGGAGCAGAGGATGAGGACGACCTGAGGAGAGCTGGTCTCCAGGTAGTAGTCCACCAGGCTGTTCAGCAGCACACACCCTCGCTCTGGGGGGGCAGGGGGTGGGGCAGCATAGCACCATCAATACACACTACTACAACAACACACAGCATTCATTGAGACAAACCATTATTTTTCAAAAAAAGCGAGCTAACTTTAGCTCCAACTAGGGATTCAGGCAAAGAGACATGACAAAGTTTCTGACTCCATCTGTCCACAGGACTGGACAGAGGAGGACGCTATCCTGCTACACACACCCAAGCCCAGAACCATTAACACAACAGCACACACACACACACACATACACACACACACTACAACAACACACACTACTACAACTACAACAACAACACACTACAACAACAACAACAACAAACACACACACACACACTACAACAACAAACACACTACAACAACACAACACACACACACCACAACAACAACACACACAACAACAACAACACACACTACAACAACAACACACACTACAACAACAACACACACTACAACAACACATACACTACAACAACACACACACACTACAACAACAACAACAACACACACACACTACAACAACACACACACACTACAACAACAACAACAACACACACTACAACAACACACACACACTACAACAACACACACACACACACTACAACAAGAACACACACACTACCACAACACACACACACACACTACAACAACACACACACACTACAACAACACACACTACAACAACAACACACACACTACTACAACAACACACATTACAACACACACACACACTACAACAACAACACACACACACACACTACAACAGCACACACACACACTACAACAACAACACACACACACACACACACACACACTACAACAACAACACGCTCACTACAACAACACACACACACTACTACAACACACACACTACAACAACACCACACACACACTACAACAACACCACACACACTACAACAACACACACACACACTACAACAACACACACACACACACTACAACAACACACACTACAACAACAAGAACACACACACACACTACAACAACAACACACATACAACAACAACAACACACACACACACACACACTACAACAACAACAACACACACACAACTACAACAACACACACACACTACAACAACAACAACACACACACACACAACACACACACACACACACACACACACACACACACACACACACACACACACAACAACACACACACACAACTACAACAACACACACTACAACACACACACACACACACACACACACACACTACAACAACAACACACACACACACACACACACACAACAACACACACACCCCCACACACACTACAACAACAACACACTCACTACAACAACACAACAACACACACACTACTACAACACACACACACACACACACACACACACACACTACAACAACACCACACACACACACACACACAACAACAACACGCACACACACTACAACAACACACACACACACACACACTACAACAACACAACAACACACACTACAATAACAACACACACTACAACAACAACAACAACACACACTACAACAACAACAACAACACCACACACACACACTACAACAACACCACACACACACACTACAACAACACACCCACAACACACACACTACAACAACACACCCACAACACACACACTACAACAACAACACACACGCTACAACAACAACACACACGCTACAACAACACAACACACACACTGCAACAACACAACACACACTGCAACAACACACACACTGCAACAACACACACACTACAACAACACACACACTACAACAACACAACACACACTGCAACAACAACACAACACACACTGCAACAACACACACACTGCAACAACAACACACACACACACACACACACTCACTACAACAACACGCACACACACTACAACAACACACACTACAATAACAACACACACTACAACAACAACAACACCACACACACACACTACAACAACACACACTACAATAACAACACACACTACAACAACAACAACACCACACACACACACTACAACAACATCACACACACTACAACAACACACACACACACTACAACAACACACCCACAACACACACACTACAACAACAACACACACGCTACAACAACAACACACACGCTACAACAACACAACACACACACTGCAACAACACAACACACACTGCAACAACACACACACTGCAACAACACACACACTACAACAACACACACACTACAACAACACAACACACACTGCAACAACACACACACACACACACTACAACAACACAACACACACTGCAACAACACACACACTGCAACAACAACACACACACACACACTCACTACAACAACACAACAACACACACACACACACACACACACACACACACTAAAGAAGGAGGACTCGGACCTGCAGAACACCCGGCTCCAGAACCAGATGACCCAGCTACAGCAGGGCCACAACGACTACTATACCAAGGCTCAGAAACTACAGGTACACACACTGCACACACACACACACACACACACACACACACACACACACACACACACACACACACACAAACACACTACAACACACACACACACACACACACACACACACACACACACACACACACACACACACACTACAACAAGAGAGAGAGAGAGAGAGAGATTGATTTTCCAGACCAGATTGTTTTATAGGCGACTTCTGACCTGAGCTGAGGTGGTCGTTGACGTCACTCTTGATCTGGTCCAGTTCTGTCAGATCGGAGGACTCCAGCAGTGGGAGGAGGTCGCTCAGGTTAGGCTGTTCCTTGGCCATGGTGACGGCCCCTCTGGTCCGGTTCTGTCACAGACGGTGCGGCCAGAGCAGGCACTGAGGACGGCGAACACACGTGTTTAAACAGAGATCCAGCTCATTGTGTGTGTACAGGGACATCTTAGCTGAGCTGGTAGATTTGAATTATGAGCAGATTACTTTTGCTCCTGCTGTCAATCATTCCCTGTACATAATGAGGTTGTTGGGCTATGAGAACTCGGCGATTGCGTGATACAGTATGTAACCTATGACGAGGCTGTCAAAGAAAATGAGCGCATGTGATTTTAGTTGCGATAATACGCAGCTTGATTGCTAGCAAAAGTTTGAAAAAAACGACTTAGTTTTTACTACTGGAAACTACTTAGCTTCTTACAGTCGTACGTATGTTGTTGCTATCGATTAATCATCGCAGTGCAGAAAGAAAGCTTGCACTTGCAGTGAATCAAGAAGTTGACAACTGCTTTAGCTGGTTAGCCTTAGTTTGGGCTGTCAAAACTCGAATAGTTCGCAGATAGCGCAGTGGCGTTACTACTTTATAAGTCAGGTTTGTAGCTAAAATACTAGCTTTGATGCTGATGTATCTGACACGGCGTTGTAAGTGAACAATGAGCAGCGAATAAACGGAATTAGGTCTTTACCTTCTATACTTGTTGTTCTGCTCTGGGCGCAGCCATGTTGAGCAACCCCGAAGCCCCGCCCTCCTCTGAAATCCGACCCTGCCAGTGACAGCTGTCAACTTCAGCTCCGACTGTCAAACGTGGAGTAACACACGCGTTAACGTTACAGAGAATGCATTTGATTTAGCTACCCACCATGTATTCAGAACTACAATGAACCTAGATTCAAATAGAATGCGTCCAGTTTTGAGTCGCACTTTGGCTGATCTACTGCTGCACAAACAAGGCAGTCCTCCCGTGACTCAAACACAAGTGCCCTCGAGCCCTCAAGCTATCTGCGCAAGCGTCAAAATATCCACGTTCCCTGTAGTTCGGGTACCAGTAGTCTAATGTTAATTCGCATGCTACTAAAATGGTATTATATGGTACTAAATGGTGTTTCATGACAGTGCTTTGCACATAAGAAAACAGACTTTGCAATACGTTCCCTGTACAGAGAGGTGTGTAGATGTGTAGAGGTGAGATGACTGACTGAAACAACTAGTTTTTTTTGTTTTTTTTTATCTCAATGGTGTCAGGACATGCACAGTGAAGCAATTATCCCAAACCAACTCCAACAGCATAGGCTTCCTTCATGTGTTTATATTGTTGATTAGTGTAACTAAAGGTGCAGCTCTAATACAGACTCTAGGGACGTTTATGTCCTGACACCTAGCTACGTGTATGGCCATGTCCTGGTCACATGGGGGTTATAAGGACACTGTCACCAGGTGCGACTCAGGTACGGGACACCGGTCTGCTGTCCTGGGAATCCAACAGCTGGCAGACAAACTTTTCCATGACCAAGGACAAACAGCCTGAGGCTGACAACACAGAGAAGGTACACTATGTCTGTCAGAAAACTGCTGACAGCACACAGAGCAGTCTAACCTTCATGGTCCAGATGTCACTTCTCTCAGCCTGACTGTGTGTGTGTGCGTGTGCGTGTGTGTGCGTGTGTGTGAGAGAGAGAGAGAGAGAGAGAGAGAGAGATTCACTACATTGTGACTGCCAATGGCCCCTGGTCCGAGCATAGATTTGTTTTTCTTATGATGACTGATGTATAGATGATTCACTTACTTTTGACAAATGCACTTGCTCTTGCCGCTTTGGATAAAGGGTTCTGCTAAATGTCTAAAATGTAAGTGTAAATGTAGATGAAGTCAGATCTTAGCAGTCTTTAAATCCATTTTATATATTCAGATGTACATGTCTGTCAATGTGCTGCTGCTCCACATTGGATAGGCTACTTTCAGGTCTAAGACCACCCAATAGAAACTGCCTGTCCCAAAACGTGACACACACACACGTTGACGGTGGCGCCACCTTGAATTCAATGTGTATAACTATTTACTATTTAGTTGAATGAGCCAGGCGGAAACCCTCACCATTTGTCAAGAAGTCGCACCCTCACCATTTGTCAATTCCTTTGCGATTATAATGTATCTTACAGCTCGTCCTGTGTTGGGAATGATATTTAAGGAGAGGGACAGCGAGATATTCTTTGAGTTTTGGGTTAGGCCCGTTGTCCTTGTCCCAAGTTAATGTATGGTTAAAACTTACAGTCATATGTTGCTTTGAAACTGATAAATTGGTTATTTTGTTGGTATTCTATTCTCATTTTCTGTTAAAACAGCACGACATAATCGTGACCAGGTTATCACAGAGTTTACCATTAATGTCTAATGTTCACATGCATAGTTAGCAACACGTAGACTCGAGTCATCACAGGTATCAGACCATGTGTAAACTCCTCACGATTTCTTGTAACTTATAAGCATGGTCATAGCATATAGTTTTTGTTTTGTTTTGCTCATCCCTTGTCTGTCACAGGGATGAGCAAAGCATTATCAATCATTATTAACCATGAAATATCTTTTGGAGTCAGATATAACGTAATGTTAACTTGTGTTAGTTGGTCATGTGATCACTTGTGTTGCGTTCGTTCGATCATGTCCATAACTGTTAGAAATCAACATTGGGAATAAATGTATATCTTATGTTTGACAAGTCATCAATTCTTCAGTGTTTATTTTCATATTCTATACACATACATACACACACACATACACACACACACACACACACACACACACACACACACACACACACACACGTGACGTTATCAGTCAGAGTGTGTTGATAGGGAGTCCAGGCTGGGACACGGTACCGTGGGAGGCTGGTGGAGGTAGCGATCGGAGGACGGGCTCATTGTAATGTATGGAACGAAATGAGGAACACACGTGTTTGATACCATTCCTCATTTCGTTACAATGAGCCCGTCCTCCGATTTCCACCTCCACCAGCCTCCACTGGGACACAGGTATATAAGTACTGTACCCTCAGGGAACAGAAACATTCTGCTGGCTGCGAATGAGACTCCCACCTCTCTGTGTTAGAAGATGTGTGTCATCACGCGGCTCCTGGCGATTGCCCTATGGGTTGGCACGGCTACAGCTGCTGAAGTATGTATGCTGTTTAATACATCTGTTCAAAGGGCTGTTCATCATAGTTCTCATTGATAAGTGTGTGTTCGATTATTATTAGTGTGTGTTCTAATACTATTAGTGTGTTTTGGAATATTATTAGTGTGTGTTCTAATGTTGTTGTAAGGATGTTCATCAATATATTCAGGGGAAATGTAGAGACTACAGTAGTTGTATCCTTCTACAATGTATTTGTTGATAGAAAGTGCATGTGTGTATCACCAAACATCACCAATCTACAACATATGCTGGAACTGACCTGACATGATTTATATCATGTGGCAACAAGGAGGTTACTGTGTGTGTGTGTGTGTGTGTGTGTGTGTGCCTGTGATGTTGCAGCTGGGCGTGGTCTATACAGAGGGAGGGATGGTGAAGGGGAGGAACCACAGGATGGGTCTGTTCCGCTCCGTAGATGTCTTCAAGGGGGTTCCCTTCGCTGATTTACCTGGAAGGTTCGAGAAACCTAAACCTCATCCTGGATGGGATGGTAAATATTCACCAATGACCTATCTATCTATCTATCTATCAGTCAATCAGTCAATCAGTCAATCAGTCAATCAGTCAATCAGTCAGTCAGTCTGTCTGTCTGTCTGTCTGTCTGAGCATCAACCTGACCTTTGACCCCTCTTGTTGTTCCTGTGACAGGTGTGCTGAAAGCCACGAATTACAAGGACAGGTGTCTCCAGATGACTCTGATGCAGTCTGGGACTCACGGCAGCGAGGACTGCCTGTACCTCAACATCTTTGTCCCCCAGGGACTAAAAGGTAGTACACCTCAGGGGAGGTTGGCGGAGGTAGAAATCGGAGGACGGGCTCATTGTAATGCATGTAATGGAATCCGGGTTTCTACCTCCTCCAGCCTCCCCTGGTGCACCTCTCGTTAGTTCAGTGTAGCAATGAAGGGCGATGTGGAACAGTTCACACTCATTGTCATGAATATCATAATCTTGCCCTGAAAAGACTAGAATAGAATAGAATAGAATAGAATAGAACAGAATAGAATTCTCTGCTAAGAAATATATTATTACAATTATTACCTTCAAGTTCTATATGTATGGCCCTCAGTGTCCTCTCTAGTCTGTTCACCTCTATGCCCTGCCCTGCTCTGCCCTGCCCTGCCCCGCCCCACCCTGCCCCGCCCCGCCTTGCCCTGCCCCGCCCTGCCCCACCCAATGTCCTCTCTAGTCTGTTCACCTCTACGCCCTGCCCTGCCCTGCCCTGTCCTGTCCTGCCCAGTGTCCTCTCTAGTCTGTTAACTTCTACGCCCCGCTCTGCCCTGCCCTGTCCTGCCCTGTTCTGCCCCGCCCTGCCCTGCCCAGTGTCGTCTCTAGTCTGTTCACCTCTACGCCCTGCCCTGCCCCGCCCCGCCCTGCCCTGCCCAGTGTCCTCTCTAGTCTGTTCACCTCTACGCCCTGCCCTGCCCCGCCCCGCCCCGCCCTGCCCTGCCCAGTGTCCTCTCTAGTCTGTTCACCTCTACGCCCTGTCCTGCCCTGTTCTGCCCCGCCCTGCCCTGCCCAGTGTCCTCTCTAGTCTGTTCACCTCTACGCCCTGCCCTGCCCCGCCCTGCCCTGCCCTGCCCAGTGTCCTCTCTAGTCTGTTCACCTCTACGCCCTGCCCTGCCCCGCCCCGCCCCGCCCTGCCCTGCCCAGTGTCCTCTCTAGTCTGTTCACCTCTACGCCCTGCCCCGCCCTGCCTAGTGTCCACCGGCCTGCCTGTCATGGTGTACATCTTCGGCGGGGCCTTCCTGCTCGGAGCGTCCAATGACGTGGCCTTCCTGGGGGACTCGCTGTACGACGGGAAGGAGGTGGCGGACCGGGGTGGTGTCATTGTGGTGACAGTCAACTACCGTGTGGGGACTCTGGGGTTCCTCAGTACCGGGGACGCCAGTATACCAGGTGAGCCGGAAATATACCAGATGTATTGTCAACTATTGCTGCTACACACACTTGACATTGTACTGCTACTGTTATTGTTACAGTCATTACTGCTGCTACTTACACTACACCCTTATGCACTACTACTGTCACTGTTTTATTATTACTAGATTATATTGTATTGTTGAGTCACTGATTGTTGTTGACTGTTGTTGATCGAGGAGCAAGATTCCAAAGCATTTCACTATATCAATTACAGCTGTATGTGATGTACGTGACAAATAACATTTGGTTTGACCTCAGTCATTAGCCAATGAGAAGTCTCGGCTGTTGGAAGGTGTCAAAGGCGGAATCTGTAGGATTTTCATGGTCATTTGGTCATTTCGATGACAGAATGTCATTCCTTAGCATCCGTAGCGTCTGCTGTGGTTTTGGGGTTAGTTGCATTTTCACAGTCTCATCCCACAAGCCACACAGAGGTGGGGTTAGCAGGGGAGGCTAGGTGAGGTAGAAATCGGAGGACAGGATTGTTGTAAGCACACATGTTTGATATCATTCCTCAATCCATTTCATGCATTACAATGCGCTCGTCCTCCGATTTCTACCTTAACCAGCCTCTACTGAGGGCTAGACTGTTAGCTGGAAACATAAATTACGGAATGGGACTTTAAGTCAGTAGTTGAGACTCACAGTGTGAGGTCCTCCAGCGGTCACAGCTGTGTGTTTCCCGCCATGTCAGGTAACTACGGGCTCTGGGACCAGCATGCTGCCATCGCCTGGGTTCACAGGAACATCAAAGCCTTCGGTGGGGACAACGGCAATATCACTATCTTCGGCCAATCAGCAGGAGCCGCCAGTGTCAACTACCAGGTACAGTATCAGGGTCTGGGTCAATTCCATTTCTATTCAGTCAATCCATGGAGTTAACTGACATTCTAATTCCGGTTCTAAATTCTCCTATAAATTTGGAATTGGAATTGGAATTGGAATTCCAGTTAACTTCCTGAATTCACTGATGTGAAATGGAATGGAACCCCACCCCTCAAAGTACTGAGATCTACACACCACACAAGAATGGGTGAAGGTTCCTGGCATTACAGCAGTGTTTGATACTATTCCTCATCTCTTCCATGCATTACAATGAACCTGTGTGTGTGTGTGTGTGTGTGTGTGTGTGTGTGTGTGTGTGTGTGTGTGTGTGTGTGTGTGTGTGTGTGTGTGTGTGTGTGTGTGTGTGTGTGTGTGTGTGTGTGTGTGTGTGTGTGTGTGTGTGTGTGTGTCTCCAGATGCTGTCTCCCTACAACAAGGGCCTATTCCGTCGTGCCATCTCCCAGTGTGGGGTGGCCCTCAGCCCCTGGGCCATACAGACCGACCCCATGACTATGACTAAGAAGGTCCAGCTACGGCTACTATGCTAACTGCTATGCTAACTACTATGCAAACTGCTACTGTACACTAACTGCTACTGTACGCTAATTGCTATGCTAACTGCTACTGTACACTGACTGCTACTGTACACTAACTGCTATGCTAACTCTCACTGTTACACTACACTCTTCCATCACTATCTTTATCAAAGTGTTTGATCAAAGTGTTTCCTCATTCCATTTCATGCATTACAATGAGCCCATCCTCCGATTTCTACCTCCACCGGCCTCCCCTGTTATGCAGACATGCATTTAAGTGAACATAATGTTGTGTTTCGTGGCCACAGATAGCAGAGCAGGTGGGCTGTGGTACGGATGAGAACATGGCAATGTGTCTGAAGTTCACCGACCCTGTGGCTTTGACCGTGGCGGGCAAGATAGTGTTCAGCGAGATGGGCAAAGGTCAGTGGAGACCAGAGATGAAGAGCTGTGGTAGATCAGTGTGTGTGTGTGTGTGTGTGTGTGTGTGTGTGTCAGTGGAGACCAGAGATGAAGGACTGTGGTAGATCTGTGTGTGTGTGTGTGTGTGTGTGTGTGTGTGTGGGTGTGGGTGTGGGTGTGGGTGTGGGAGTGGGTTTGGGTGTGGGTGTGGGTGTGTGTGTGTGTGTGTGTGTGTGTGTGTGTGTGTGTGTGTGTGTCAGTGGAGACCAGAGATGAAGGGCTGTGGTAGATCAGTGTGTGTGTGTGTGTGTGTATTGGATTATAACTGGATTATATAAAATTGGATTATATAAAACCATGTTTAGTTGGATTATATAGAATCCATGTTGGTGTTTACTGGGGAAATGTGGGTTCTGATCATGTCATCTAACATCTCTAGCACACATTCAGAGCCTAATTCAGTCAGTTGCAGATAACTGCAAACCACACTGCAGGGGCATTTGGGACCTCAATATCTCTTCTTCCCTCCTCATTTTCATTTCATTTCATTTCGTTTTAGTCATTTAGATGCTTTTATCCAAAGCAACTTACAATAAGTCATTACATTTGTCTAAGTAAGTGAATCAACCATACATCAGTCATCGTCAGTAAAACCTTCGCCATCGGCAGTCACAGTGCTAGAGAAAGGAAGGATTTTTTTATAATAGTAATGTAAGGGGTGGAGGAGAGGAGAGGAGAGGGGGATGGATAGAGGGTGTAGGGTGTTAAGGGGTGGAGAGGTCTGAGGAGGAGGAGGAGGAGAGGAGAGGAGAGGAGAGGAGAGGAGAGGAGAGGAGAGGAGAGGAGAGGAGAGGAGAGGAGAGGAGAGGAGAGGGGAGGGGAGGGGAGGAGAGGAGAGGAGAGGGGGATGGATAGAGGTGCCCAGGTGTACCTAAAGAGACGGGTCTCTAGTCTACCGCCGGTGTTTTTTTAGCTCAGAGGTTTCATTGATTGTGATGATTGTATCTATGATGTATAGTTGTATCTTACTTTATGTAACTATGATGTATCTATGATGTATAGTTATATATGTATACTTTAGACAAATGTACTTCTGGATAAGAGTGTCTGCTAAATTACAACAAATGTAAATGTAAATGTTTCATGTCATTATGATTTCATTATTAGCATGATATCATTATTAGCATGATGTCCATATGACCCCTCCCCCCTCTTCCCGCAGGCCCAGTGATGAATCTTCTGACACATTCTCCAGTGGTGGATGGAGACTTCATCCCTGACCACCCCAGCAAGCTGTTCCACAACGCAGCAGGGATTGACTACCTGGCCGGCGTCAACAGCATGGACGGTCACATGTTCGCCGGCGTGGACGTCCCCTCCATCAACAAGGCCAAAACGCCCACCACCACGTGAGTCTGTGCTGATTAACTCCCTTAACTGCCAAAGAATTCCAGAACACTCACCACCTAGAGTGCCATGTGTTTTATGTGGTAGTTACCTAGCAATAATACCTTGAATCACCCTCGGCGCTGAAGGAGTTAAGCAATGAGACCAAGGCTAGTGTACATGTTGATGGTGTTTCTTCTTAGGTCTGAACGTTGACTTGCTCTTTTCATCTTGCTCTGTGTTGATATCATGGTCATTTTCATTGATATCATTTTCATGACAATACTATTCATATATTTAATCAACAATGACCTTTTCCCGTGATCAGGGCCCTGTAGAGAACATGATAAAACACAACGAGCCACATTCAATCAAACCTGATCACCAGGGTTACAGGTTTATTGATCACCAGGGTTACCGGTTTATTGATTACCAGGTTTACAGGTTTATTGATCACCAGGGTTACAGGCTTATTGATCACCTGGGTTACAGGTTTATTGATCACCAGGGTTGCAGGTTTATTGTTCACCAAGGTTACAGGTTTATTGATCACCAGGGTTACAGGTTTATTGATCACCAGGGTTACAGGTTTATGATAAAAGAATTGGTACTAACTAGTGGTTTATATGCTATTCTCAGCCGTGTTCTTCTCTACCGTGAGAGGAGACCAAGCCCCTGACCTCTGACCTCTGACCTGTTCTTCTCTACTGTAGGAAGGAGGTCAAGCCCCTGACCTCTGACCTGTTCTTCTCTACTGCAGGGAGGAGGTCAAGGCTCTGACCTGTTCTTCTCTACAATAGGGAGGAGGTCAAGCCCCTGACCTCTGACCTCTGACCTGTTCTTCTTTACCGTAGGGAGGAGGTCAAGCCCCTAACCTCTGTCCTCTGACCTGTTCTTCTCAACTGAAGGGAGGAGGTCAAGCCCCTGACATCTGACCTCTGACCTGTTCTTCTTGACTGAAGGGAGGAGGTCAAGCCCCTGACATCTAACCTCTGACATGTTCTTCTCTACCCCAGGGAGGAGGTCAAGGCTCTGAGCTCTGACCTGTTCTTCTCTAACGTAGGGAGGAGGTCAAGTTCCTGACCTCTGACTTCTGACCTGTTCTTCTCTACCCCAGGGAGGAGGTCAAGGCTCTGACCTCTGACCTGTTCTTCTCTAACGTAGGGAGGAGGTCAAGTCCATGACCTCTGACTTCTGACCTGTTCTTCTCTACCGCAGGGAGGAGATCAAGGAGCTGCTGGCTGGACTGACTGTGGAAAAGGGACAGGCAGCGGTGGAGTCAGTCTATAACACCTACTCACAGCCCTGGGGGCCTAAACCGCAACAGGAAGTGGTCAAGAAGACCGTGGCCGACATCGAGACTGACTTCCTGTTCCTGGTGCCCACTCAGACCGCCTTACATCTCCACGCCAAACACTCAAGGTAAACACACACATAGTTCACTCTGTTACAGGCCTGAATGGAAATAGTTTATTTCATATTCTGTATTTAAAGCGTGCTTGGTTCAGCTTGCCCTGCGAGATGGATGGACATGGTTTTGCTCATTTGGGAAAAATCTAATTGGTTCCATAATGACAAGCAAGCAACATTGAGCGCATCCAAAGTTGATATTTGGACCCACGTCTTCTCTCTGCCCAGGTCTGCCCCAGCCTGCATGTCATGTGCCTAAGGCTCCAGATGGCTCCCAAAGCCCGGTGCATGACATGGAATTAGTCTGTTCGCATGCAGCTAAACATAACTCTGTTTAACGTTCCTGTTCCAATTGTTGGAACGGGAACGTTTAGATGAGGACTGTATGGCATGCAAGTTTGGATGAGGATTCCCTGCATGGCGTGCAAGTTTGGACCAGGAGTCCCTGCATGGCTTGCAAGTTTGCTAATAGCTAATTACCATGTAGCCATACTCACGGATGTGCCCTTCTATTCTGTGTGCTCTGTTTCTTTTTTTTTCTTATATATTTTTAGGGCATTTCTGCTTTATTTGGATAGAGGCAGTAGAGATTGACAGGAAGGATGGGTGAGAGAGAGGAGGGATGACATGTCGAGGGTCTGAATCAAACCAGGAACCTTGCGATTATGTGGTATGCGCATTAGCTACGCCACTAAGCGCCCCAACCTTACTGTTTCAATCCAACCTCTCTTAAAGCCTGCAGACCTTTCTCCTGTCATTACTCAGAGTATTTAATCATTCAATCACCCACAGGGGTGAAGCACACACATTTGATTTAGAATCAGCCTAAACTGCCGTCAGCCATTAATGAGAAACGCACACAGGCATCTAAATGCGTGTTCACCCTACTCCATTCAAACTCCCCCTCATGTCCTCTGTCTCTCTCTGTCTCTGTCTCTCTCTCTCTCTCTCTCTCTCTGTCTCTGTTTCTCTCTCTGTCTCTGTCTCTGTCTCTGTCTCTGTCTCTGTCTCTGTGTCTGTGTCTGTGTCTGTGTCTCTGTCTGTCTCTGTCTCTGTCTCTGTCTCTGTCTCTGTCTCTGTGTCTCTGTCTCTGTCTCCTTCTCTCTCTCTGTCTCTGTCTCTGTTTCTGTCTCTCTCTGTCTCTGTCTCTGTTTCTGTCTCTCTCTCTGTCTCTCTGTCTCTTTCTCTCTCTATGTCTCTCTCTGTCTGTCTCTCTCTCTGTCTCTCTCTCTGTCTCTCTCTCTGTTTCTGTCTCTCTCTCCCTCTGTCTCTGTTTCTGTCTCTCCCTCTGTCTCTCTCTGTCTCTTTCTCTCTCTATGTCTCTCTCTGTCTGTCTCTCTCTCTGTCTCTGTATCTCTCTCTCTCTGTCTCTCTCTCTGTCTCTGTCTCTCTCTGTCTCTCTCTCTCTCTCTCTCTCTCTCTGTCTCTCTCTCTCTCTCTGTCTCTGTCTATCTCTACTCCAGTGGAGGTCGTACCTACTCCTACCTGTTCAACATGGGCACGCGTATGCCAGGGTTCCCCAGCTGGATGGAGGCGGGGCATGCGGATGATGTGCAATACGTGTTTGGTAAACCGTTTGCCACGCCCCTGATCTACTTCTCCCGCCACCGAACCCTCTCAGGGTACATGATCGCCTACTGGACTAACTTCGCCAAGACTGGGTAAACACAATCTTTCTGCCTCTCTGTCTGTCTGTCTGTCTGTCTGTCTGTCTGTCTGTCTCTTTCTTTCTCTCTCTATCTGTCTGTCTGTCTGTCTGTCTGTCTGTCTGTTCTCTCTTTGTCTGTCTGTCTGTCTGTCTATCTCTGTGCCTGCTGTCTGTCTGTCTGTCTGTCTGTCAGTCTCTCTCTCATTTTCTCTCTCTTTCTCTCTCTATCTATCCATTCATCTACTTTTTTCTGGAAGCTCTACACCATTCCTCACATTTACTCTCCCCCCCTCCACAGTGACCCCAATAAGGGAGACAGCAAGGTTCCGACCCCCTGGCCAGTGTTCACGGGGGCTGGACACCCCTACCTGGTCATCAACAACAAAATTAATAAGTCCTCCATCAGGCAGAATCTCCGGGCCAACTACGTCAGGTACTGGACCACCGTCTACGCCGGCCTGCCCTCCGCCTCTCCTCTGCTTCAGGAGTAAACACCATCATCTGCCGTCCACGTCCACGTCCACCAACACCTCCACCTCCACCTCTACCTCCATCTCTCCTCCATCTCACCACCTCCACCTCCACCTTCTCCTCCATCTCACCACCTCCACCTCCATCTCACCACCTCCACCTCCACCTCCATCTCTCCTCCATCTCACCACCTCCACCTCCATCTCTCCTCCACCTCCACCTCCATCTCTCCTCCACCTCCACCATCTCTCCTCCATCTCTCCACCACCTCCATCTCTCCTCCATCTCTCCTCCACCTCCATCTGTCCTCCATCTCTCCTCCACCTCCACCTCTCCTTCATCTCTCCTCCATCTCTCCTCCACCTCCACCTTCACCTTCAACTCCACCTCCACCTCCACCTCCACCTCCACCTCCACCTCCACCTCCACCTCCACCTCCTAAATAAACACAACTTCAATAAACCCAACATTGAAAGAAAAGTCAAAACACCAGAGACAGGGTGGAGGACAGTGGAACCAGTGGCCACCTAAATGATATGCAATGTTTCAATGAAATTAATTAATGTTGATCGTTGATTTTATCATTGCATTTGTATGTTTTTTATGACGAGTGTGGTCAATTAGATAATTGAAATGTTGTTTCATAACAAATTAGAAGCTGAAGTGAATGTGTCATCTGTGTAAATAGCCTGAGGACCGCAGATGGCTACATTAGCTCAGTAGCTAGCTGTCCCTGGTGCTGCACTCATGCTGGGCACGTGCCTGGCAGTTGAGCAATTGAACAAATTGGAGTGGAAAATAATGCTGTGTTAATTTGCTGTGCCAGTTAGTTTGCCCTAGTTCTGTAGACTTGAAATCTAATCACTCGAATTTGTCCTTATTACTGTTTCATTTATTATTCTGTATGACGTCTGATGTCTTTACGTAAATTCATTATATTCTGTGATTCCAGAGCAGTGTGAAGTGCCAGAGAGTATTTTCAAAACAACAACTCTGTAATCTGGAGCCATGTCTTTGTGAAGTGAAGCTTCTCTTGTGGGGCCAGTAGATGGCGGTGTTCTCCTCCTGCTATAAACCCTGCTCTCTGTGATAAGACTGTACATTACACACACACACACACACACACACACACACACACACACACACACACACACACACACACACACACACGGCTACAGTGCATACTTCAGGTAGACAACTGTGATTTCTTACCAAATGTTTTCCTTCAGGACTAGCAGGAGCGCTCCTGCTAGTACAGAAGAGTGTGTTTCAGCCCTCTGGTTGAGCTTGTGATTATTGTACACCGCTATTGGCTGAGCATGTCTGATGGAGCATGCTGCTGAATAAACTTCAACATGAACAAGAAAAGCAACTTTGTCTTTGTACATTTCTGTTTATTTTTCAATATCACTTGAAATAGTAACAGTAATAGTGACAGTAACAGTAATAGTGACAGTAATAGTGACAGTAACAGTAATAATAACAGTAATAGTAACAGTAATAGTGACAGTCACAGTGACAGTAACAGTAATAATAACAGTAATAATAACAGTAATAGTAACAGTAATAGTGACAGTCACAGTGACAGTAACAGTAATAGTGACAGTAATAGTGACAGTAACAGTAATAATAACAGTAATAGTGACAGTAATAGTGACAGTAACAGTAATAGTAACAGTAATAGTGACAGTAACAGTAATAGTAACAGTAATAGTGACAGTCACAGTAATAGTGACAGTAATAGTAACAGTAATAGTGACAGTAACAGTAATAGTAACAGTAATAGTGACAGTAACAGTAATAGTAACAGCAATAGTGACAGTAATAGTAACAGTAATAGTAACAGTAACAGTAATAGTAACAGCAATAGTGACAGTAATTGTAATAGTGACAGTAACAGTAATAGTAACAGTAATAGTGACAGTAACAGTAATAGTAACAGCAATAGTGACAGTAATAGTAACAGTAATAGTGACAGTAACAGTAATAGTAACAGTAATAGTGACAGTAATAGTAACAATAATAGTGGGGGGGGGGCTTCTCCTCTCTTAGTGGGGGGGGGGGGGGCTTCTCCTCTCTTAGTGGGGGGGGGGGGTTGAGCTTCTCCTATGTGGTAGTGGTGGAGGGGGGGTCGTTAATTATGCATGCAGAGGAACAAACACAACAAACACAGCAAATCCACTGTGTTGTCTCAAAACGCAGTCGGAGCGTTTATGCTCAATTTACACACCACATGATCTTCCTCGCCATCTCGTCCTTCCTGTACTCAACTTCCCCTGCAAAGGAATGTTTCGCTGTGTTCAAAACCAACAAATCAATAACTCAGACAGTAAACAGGTGTAACAGTCGTCTGGTTTCACAGTAGTTGTCACAGTCGTGTGGTGTAGAGTAGCACAGCCAGTAACTAGGCCGATCCTCTGTGCATCACAATAGCGTGATCCAAGCTGACAGCGGAGGAGTAGAGCTCCAGTTAGAGAGGTCCTCTCCTGGCCTGTATGGGCCATGAGAGAGCCTGGAGGTTGGTCCTCTCCCTGCTGGATGAAAGAACCTGGAGCTTCTCCTGGCCTGGATGGGCAGTCAGAGAGCCTGGAGCCTGGAGCCTCTCCTGGCCTGGATGGGCAGTCAGAGAGCCTGGAGCCTGGAGCCTCTCCTGGCCTGGATGGGCAGTCAGAGAGCCTGGAGGCTGGCAGGGCAGAGGTGGCCTCAGCTGCCAGGTCCTCTTATCTGCTGGCCTTGGATCCCCTCTGTGTCCCAGTGGTCCATGCTGATCAGGGGAGGCTGGTGGAGGTAGACATCAGAGGCTGGGCTCATTGTAATGCATGGAACGGAATAAGGAATGGTATCAAACACACGCGTATCACACCATTCCTCCTTCCGTTCCATGCATTACAATGAGCTCGTCCTCCGATGTCTGCCTCCACCAGCCTCCCCTGGTGCAGATGATTGTGCTGTCTAATGATCCTGGGCCTGGGCCATCTATGAGACAGTAATAGTGACAGTAACAGTAATAGTGACAATAATAGTAACAGTAATAGTGACAGTAACAGTAACGGTGACAGTAATAGTGACAGTAACAGTGACAGTAACAGTAATAGTGACAGTAATAGTGACAGTAATAGTGACAGTAACAGTAATAGTGACAGTAACAGTGACAGTAACAGTAATAGTGACAGTAATAGTGACAGTAATAGTAATAGTTACAGTGACAGTAACAGTAATAGTTACAGTAACAGTAATAGTTACAGTAACAGTAATAGTGACAGTAATAGTGACAGTAACAGTAATAGTGACAGTAATAGTGACAGTAATAGTGACAGTAACAGTAATAGTAACAGTAATAGTAACAGTAATAGTGACAGTAACAGTAATAGTGACAGTAACAGTAATAGTAACAGTAATAGTGACAGTAATAGTAACAGTAATAGTGACAGTAATAGTGACAGTAATAGTGACAGTAATAGTAACAGTAATAGTGACAGTAATAGTGACAGTAATAGTAACAGTAATAGTGACAGTAATAGTGACAGTAATAGTGACAGTAACAGTAATAGTGACAGTAATAGTAACAGTAATAGTGACAGTAATAGTAATAGTAACAGTAATAGTGACAGTAATAGTAACAGTAATAGTGACAGTAATAGTGACAGTAATAGTGACAGTAATAGTAACAGTAATAGTGACAGTAATAGTAATAGTGACAGTAATAGTGACAGTAATAGTGACAGTAATAGTGGCATAGTCCCAGAATGAACGACAGTTCCATTTGCACTGACTACACAGACCGAGGCTGACTTATTTGTGAGGCCTGTGCGCTGAGTGAGATGTTGAATTTTGTATGTAAAACCTTCATACCGTAGGCTTTTAGATTTCTGCAGGGCTTAAAGTTTAAAACCTTCATACTGTAGACTTTTAGATTTCTGCACGGCTTAAAGTTTAAAACCTTCATACTGTAGACTTTTAGATTTCTGCACGGCTTAAAGTTTAAAACCTTCATACTGTAGACTTTTAGATTTCTGCACGGCTTAAAGTTTGAAATTTATGAAAAATCAGTGTGTGTCATAAATGATAAAGAGAACATTCACATGAGCCTGCTTCCTCCGCAGTAATGGAGGGATCAGTGTGTAGGGTGGGCACCGTGTCTCACACACACACGCACAAACACACATACACACACACACACACACACATGCGCGCACACACGCACACACACACACACACACACACACACACACACACACACACACACACACACACACACACACACACACACACACACACACACATCGCCTCTTGTCTCACACACACACACACACACACACACCATGTCTCCGCCCGCCTAACGAGGAGCATCGCCTGAACCTACTTCCTCATTACGGGAACTTCAGCATAATCAAACAGACATTTGGGATGGGGTGGGGGTGGGGGGGTGAGGGGTGATGAGGGGATTGGAGGTTACAGGGGGTGAGCTTCTCCTATGTGGTAGTGGTGGAGGGGGGGTCGTTAATTATGCATGCAGAGGAACAAACACAACAAACACAGCAAATCCACTGTGTTGTCTCAAAACGCAGTCGGAGCGTTTATGCTCAATTTACACACCACATGATCTTCCTCGCCATCTCGTCCTTCCTGTACTCAACTTCCCCTGCAAAGGAATGTTTCGCTGTGTTCAAAACCAACAAATCAATAACTCAGACAGTAAACAGGAGTCCCTTCCAACCAGAGAGACCGCAATGGACAGTAACAGTCGTCTGGTTTCACAGTGGTTGTCACAGTCGTGTGGTGTAGAGTAGCACAGCCAGTAATTAGGCCGATCCTCTGTGCATCACAATAGCGTGATCCAAGCTGACAGCGGAGGAGCAGAGCTCCAGTTAGAGAGGTCCTCTCCTGGCCTGTATGGGCCATGAGAGAGCCTGGAGGTTGGTCCTCTCCCTGCTGGATGAGAGAGCCTGGAGGTTGGTCCTCTCCCTGCTGGATGAGAGAACCTGGAGGTTGGTCCTCTCCTGGCCTGGATGAGAGAGCCTGGAGCCTGGAGCTTCTCCTAGCCTGGATGGGCAGTCAGAGAGCCTGGAGCCTGGAGCCTCTCCTGGCCTGGATAGGAGCCTGGAGGCTGGAAAGGCAGAGATGGCCTCAGCTGCCAGCTCCTCTTATCTGCTGGCCTTAGATCTCCTCTGTGTCCCAGTGGTCCATGCTGATCAGGGGAGACTGGTGGAGGTAGACACCAGTGGCTGGGCTCATTGTAATGCATGGAACGGAATAGGGAATGGTATCAAACACACACGTATCACACCATTCCTCCTTCCGTTCCATGCATTACAATGAGCTCGTCCTCCGATGTCTGCCTCCACCAGCCTCCCCTGGTGCAGATGATTGTGCTGTCTAACGATCCTGGGCCTGGGCCATCTATGATTCCCCCCCCCCCCCCCCCCCCCCCCGGGATCACCAGTCCCAGAGAACGGGCCCGTTAGTATGGATGCATAATCAGGTGGAAACAGGAGCGGAATGGTTTGCCCTGGATCGAGGATAGGCCACGGTCTTTGTAGTGTGTGTGTGTGTGTGTGTGTGTGTAGGGGGAGTGCATGTGTGTGGGGGTGTGTGTGTGTGTGTGGGGGGGGGGTGTATGTGTGTGGAGGGGTGTGTGTGTGTGGGGTGTGTGTGTGTGGGGGGGGGGGTGCATGTGTGTGGGGGTGTGTGTGTTTGTGTGTGTGTGTGTGCGTGCGTGTGTTACTGCAAATTCATCCCAAAGTGTGTATGTGTGTGTGTGTGTGTGTTACTGCAAATTCATCCAAGGGTGTGTGTGTGTATGTGTGTGTGTGTGTGTGTGTGGTGTGTGTGTGTGTGTGTGTGTGTGTGTGTGTGTGTGTGTGTGTGTGTGTGTGTGTGTGTGTGTGTGTGTGTTACTGCAAATTCATCCCAGGGTGGAAAAGATATCCTCCAGCCAGCATCCCACCAGACCAGAGACGTGGTGACGAGGAATGACCTCCTCTGTCAATCACAGGATCCACGCTAAATAACGTTTCATTAGAATGAGTAAGATCACAGGATCCATGCTAAATAACAGGATCATTATACGTATAGAATCATATTGACGCTGGCCATAGATTAGGAATCGAATCCTAATGATATGGGTTTCAGCCTTTCACACAAACACAACCACGGCTCAGAACAAGGGCCTTGTCTGCTCTGTCATAGAAATGACATTGTTAGGGCTGGGTTGCGATGTCATGTGAATGCAACCCAATGTGAATCACAGCTCTCCGTGTCTGTCTGACCTTGGTGCTGATGGCATGGATTAAACTGCTGGATGCCCGCCATAAACAACCAGCCGTGTCCCTGGCTGTCTACCAGACGATACACTACTGTCTGTACTGTCTGCATATGAACTGTCTTCAAGCAGTTCACAGAAACCTAACGCCATGCTATAATTGTAAGTTATAGCTCCCGATTGAAAAGGGGGGGAGGGGGAGAGGGGGTGGGGCACCTCGTGAGCCAGAGATGCTTGTTTCCTTGGTAACCAAAGCGGGGTCTCGCTGAATCTCCCCTTGTAGTGCCGTTACCGATCGGGAGCCCTCGAGCCGTGTGTGTGTGTGTGTGTGTGTGTGTGTGTGTGTGTGTGTGTGTGTGTGTGTGTGTGTGTGTGTGTGTGTGTGATGGAAGCCGATTGTCATTGATTCTTTCTTTTTTTATGTGTAATTAAAAATAAGCCCACGCATCTTATTCTATGGCGCACAAAAGGAAAAATGTTACATATTTATATTCTTTTCCATTACAATAGACTAAAAGAAGGTCTGATTCTTTGGTCTCGACAGTGCGTTTGTCATTCTCAAATCGAGTTATCCGCCATTTAGTGAAAGGACGGGTGTACAGGCAAGAAGCTGATATGTAGATTTCACGCTTAACACACAGACATAACACACTTATACACAACCAACTGTAGCCACATATAGGCCTAATCGTGAGCTGATTTATTTTTCATGTGTTGTTGAAATATTGACTTTAATAAGTGATTTGTAGGCCTATAGGAGCATTACATTGCATTATAAGATGGGACGGGATTTATATAAAGAACATCACATGCCAATGCTTCTATGTGTCTGGTTGGTTGTAAACTAGTCACTATTTACACCAACCCTCTCCGTCCATTAAGGGACATCCCCTGGTTCACTTGTAAATGAGTTACCAAATGCACAAACCACAGCAAAGAACACAATCTCTCCTGAATGTAAAATAAGCCTCATTAATCCAAATATTACGAGACCGCTGGAGCAGAAAGCTGAAGCGATATCAAGCGGAATGAGTGGAGGGAGGGGGGGAGGGGTGCCAGTTGCGCGCATCGCTGCGCGGGCACGGGTTTCAGGACCAAGGACAGCCGCTCGCGCGGAGCATCAGGTCAGTGGAACCTCTCGCGGAGAAGAACCGGGGACCGGAGTCCAGACAAGGGCACGAGACGAGCACCTCTCAACACCGGGAAAACAATACCGGCAAGACGTCATCAAAGAAAGAAAAATAAATCAACAGGATTTTAGCCTTTATCCACAAGGGAGCGAATGTTTTTGTTTTTATTTTCCAAACATAGTATAATACCACAGTTTCAGAGATCATTTGAAAACAACTAAAAATACGATGCACATTCCGCAACACGGCGTGTTAATGTAATTACATTCCACCGGTATAGCCGCTGCTATCGCCACCAGAGTCACCGGGACTTGGTCCCCCGGGGAACGGTTACCGGAGCCGTCTACTTCTTCTCTTCTGTCACCGGCAGGGTCTCCGGGTCCGTCTGGGTCCATCTGAGTCCTCCATGTCAAAATGCGTTTATTTCTGCTCACCGTTTTCATCTCCTGCTCGTGCGCCCGCGGCGGCTGCGAGCCGAAGACCGTGAACATCGGTGCAGTGTTGAGCCAGAAACGGTACGAACAGGTGTTCAAGGACGCCGTTACCCAGGCCAACACGCTGTACGGGAAAGACAAGTTCAAGATGAACGCCATCTCCGTCACTCACAAACCCAACGCCATCCAGATGGCACTCTCCGTCTGTGAGGACCTGATCTCCAACCAGGTAATGTTCATATTCATACCGGAGTGTTTTCACAACATTAGCCCCGTGGGAGAGGGGGGACGAGGGGGAGGGAGGGG
>NC_139661.1:13109390-13154390 GCF_951799395.1 Argentina silus
ATGAGTCTGCCTGCCTGTCTGTCTGACGGTACCTGTCTCTCTCTCCCGAGGTGTATGAGTCTGCCTGCCTGTCTGTCTGATGGTACCTGTCTGTCTCTCCCCAGGTGTATGCCTGTCTGTCTGACGGTACCTGTCTGTCTGTCTGACGGTACCTGTCTGTCTGTCCTTAGGTGTATGCCTATCTGTCTGACGGTACCTGTCTGTCTGCCCCCAGGTGTATGCCATCCTGGTCAGCCACCCCCCCCAGTCCAACGACCACCTGACCCCGACGCCCGTCTCCTACACCGCCGGCTTCTACCGCATCCCCGTGGTCGGCCTGACAACACGCATGTCCATCTACTCTGACAAGGTGAGCCAGTGGGACTGTGTTAGCCTGCTGAGCTGATGCCTGAGCTTAAAGGTGCAATCTGGGATTCCAACAGCTGAGGAATGGGGCTGGAGGAATGGAACCACTCTCAAATTCATAGACAGAGCTATGGAGGCAGGGACTGACCATCCATGACTTAAAATGGGGGGGGGTGGGGGGGGTGGAAGGAGGGGGGGTGGGGGGATGGGTTGTAGAGGATGAGGGGGTTGGAAGGAGGGGGGGGGGGGGGCAAATGCAATCTGTAATATATTTTTATGTGAAGTTCTGTTGCCTTGGGATGGTTGATAACCGGTCTGGCAGAACTAAATATCCCTGATGGAGGAAAGCTTTCACTGCCCTCCTCATCTTCCAAGCTCAGAGCTCCATTACTGCCCTCCTCCTCACCCCCCCCCCCCCCCCCCCCCCCCCCCCCCCCCCCGCTCCTCTTCAACACGTCCCTGTTATTGTTCAGACCAGGACAATCCTCTATGTTTTCCAGTGTTGACTTAGATCAGGGAATTGAGCTGATCTCTATGTTGCTTTCCGAGCTCACGTCCACTCCTCTCTCTCTCTCCCCCTCTCTCTCTCTCTCTCTCTCTCTATCTCCTCCTCCAGAGTATCATGTAATCTAACTATATCCATGAAAATAAAGATAAATAATGATAGATACAGATACATGATATAGTGTTCCTGTAGTAATGCTGCCCCCCCCCCCCTCCCAGAGCATCCACCTGTCCTTCCTGCGGACGGTCCCGCCCTTCTCCCACCAGGCTCAGGTGTGGTTTGACATGATGAGGGAGCTCCGTTGGAACCACATCATCCTCATCGTCAGTGACGACCACGAGGGGCGGGCCGCCCAGAAGAGGCTGGAGACGCTATTGGAGGAGAGGGAGACCAAGGTGAGACCACTGCCCCGCCCAGACACCATGCCCTGTCTGTCTGTTTGTCCTGTACATCTGTCTGTCTGTCTGTCTGTCTGTCTGTCTGTCTGTCTGTCTGTCTGTCTGTCTGTCTGTCTGTCTGTCTGTCTGTCCAGCTTGTATCCAACATCACAAAGGTCCTCTGTGTTACCCCTACTGTTATTGGATGGAGTTATTTTCCCTTTTCTGTTACGTGAGCCCATCTCTCTCCATTTTGGCCAACATTTCTTTTTCCAGAAACATCAGCTCAGCGACTCGTTGTTGTTGACAGAACTGTTCTACTTTCCACCCATCTCACGTTGCTTTGCCCCATACTCAGTCTGTCAGTCAGTCAGTCCACAGCCTACTACACAAAGAGGGATCTGACCTGGGGCTGTGCAAAACATCTGTGACGACGCTCCGATAGAGGTTCTGGGTTCTGTTGTGGTTCTTGTTCTGATGCAGCGGAGGCCGGAGGAGCGAGGCCGGTGGAGGGAGGCTGGTGGAGGCAGACATCGGAGGATGGGCGGCGTCATTGTAACGCACAGGACGGAATGAGGAGCGATATCAAACCGAAACCCTTGAGCGATGCTTTTAAGAAAATGCATTGTTTGTGATGACAACCGATTCCTACCTCCGCCAGCCTCCCCTGGATCTAACATTGCCCTCCGTTTCCGTGAGCTCGTTCCCCCCTCTCCAGAGGGTCTGGATGACTCAGGTCGAGGCGATATGGCTATCGTCAAAGGCTGTGCTGTGAGGCTTCTGTAGGAGTCTGTAGCATCTCAGAACCGCCAATTTGAACGATGCGTATCAGTCACTGTCGTTTACAGTGTAGCTTGTGGAGACTTGTGTGAGACGGTTCGACCGTTCCTCTTTGACAGTAATGTAGTTAGCGACATGCGCTAGCAGTAAGATCGGGTTGTTTCTCTGAGAACCATGCCTACAGCATGTCAGTGAAGGAGATAGGATGGGGAACACATGGATTGTAGCTTTAGATGTGAAGTGTTCACATCATGGTGTTGTCACCCTCCTAAAAACCACCCAGGGAGGTGTCAAAACCTGGAAGCACCGCAGCAACCAGGCCTACTGTATGTCTGAGGTGTCAAACCAAGACCAGACGGCTTTTGTTTTGTTGACACAAAGACGCAGTGTTTGTTGTTTGGAGTGTTGTTGCCTCCTGTATTCAGGGCATATCATAATTTCTGTCAGTTTGGAAGCCCCTCACCCAGACTGAGCTGGCTGCTCAGAGTGTGGGAATTTTTTAGGGATTAACTGTTTCAGACTGAAGCTTTGGTTGCTCTTTCTCTGTCTGCTGAGAGTGGGGGAAGTGTTTGAAGAGCTGTCTGGCAGAAAGCTGAGTTTCTGAAGTCTAGAACGTTGTGTCTGAGAAACGTTGGTTTTTAGGGGATTCAATCAAAACGTGTAACAGTTGTCTTTGCAAATCCGGGGTCCATCCATCACACAGTGTTGTCCTGTTGTCCGACCGTATTTTATGATTGCTCGGCTTTACGTTGCAGATCTGAGCAGGCGTTTCAAAATTAGCGGAGGCTGCTGGAGGTAGAAATCAGAGGACGGGGCTCATTTTAACGCATGGAATGGATTTCTACCTCCCCAGCCTCCCCTGCTCTAAAGACCAGACTGGTCAGAGGAGGATGTCTCCTTGGCTGTTATCTCCTGTGTGCAGAACACCATGATCCTGAGCTCTGTGAGATCAAGGCTCTGGTCTAAAGACAGGCTATTCAGGGGACAGGAGGGGATAGTGTCTCCAGTCTAGAGACAGGCTATTCAGGGGACAGTGTCTCAGTAGAGACAGGCTATTCAGGGGACAGGAGGGGACAGTGTCTCAGTAGAGACAGGCTATTCAGGGGACAGGAGGGGACAGTGTCTCAGTAGAGACAGGCTATTCAGGGAACAGTGTCTTAGTAGAGACAGGCTATTCAGGGGACAGGAGGGGACAGTGTCTCAGTAGAGACAGGCTATTCAGGGGACAGGAGGGGACAGTGTCTCAGTAGAGACAGGCTATTTAGGGGACAGGAGGGGACAAGGAGTTCTCTTCCTGGGGACAGAGCTATGTCCACTCAGATCTGTGTCTAGACTGGCCAGCTGCATGTCAGAATATGTTACATCAGCCATACAGGGAGTTAATGAAACATTCAAGAGAAATTAAGAAATAAAGTTAATTTGGGATATTTCGGGGTCGATGGGGAGAGCAAGCTGTCGGGAACCTCAGCTGATACTGGCTTTGGGACGTTAAATGAAGCTGAGAGCCTCAGAAAGCATCTAATTTTGATGAGATTGCCATTAAGAATTAGCCTAATGGAAACGATGCAGTATGTATGAACTTCATTTCAGTATTCAGTGATTTTGCGGTTTCATATTTTGAAGATTACTGCATTTCCTCGCGCCAATGCCTTCACATTTTAGTTTTTAAACGACTGAACTGCAGATTTGATTTGTAATGTATTTGGTTTCAAGACTATTTCCTGTCTATCTCTAGACCAAATAGTCGCTCCATGGTAGAGCCTGTCTGTCTCTCTCTCCTCCATGGTAAAGCCTATCTGTCTCTCTCCTCCATGATAGAGCCTGTCTGTCTCTCTCCTCCATGGTGGAGCCTGTCTGTCTCTCTGTCCTCCATGGTAGAGCCAGTCTGTCTCTCTTCTCCATGATAGAGCCTGTCTGTCTGTCTCTCCTCCATGGTAGAGCCTGTCTGTCTCTCCTCTGTGGTAGAGCCTGTCTGTCTCTCCCCCATGGTAGAGCCTGTCTGTCTCTCCTCCATGGTAGAGCCTGTCTCTCTCTCCTCCATGGTAGAGCCTGTCTGTCTCTCCTCCATGGTAGAGCCTGTCTGTCTCTCTCCTCCATGGTAGAGCCTGTCTCTCTCTCCTCCATGATAGAGCCTGTCTCTCTCTCCTCCATGATAGAGCCTATCTGTCTCTCTCCTCCATGGTAGAACCTGTCTCTCTCTCCTCCATGATAGAGCCTATCTGTCTCTCCTCCATGGTAGAGCCTGTCTCTCTCTCCTCCATGATAGAGCTTATCTGTCTCTCTCCTCCATGGTAGAGCCTGTCTGTCTGTCTCTATAGCAGCACCATGGTAATCTGTCTGTCTAGCAGGGGAGGCTAATGGAGGTAGAAATCGGAGGACAGGCTCATGGCATACTGCATGGAATGGAATAAGGAATGGTATCAAACACATGTGTTCATGCATTACAATGAGCCCGTCCTCCAATTTCTGCCTCCACCAGCCTCCCCTGGTCTCCAGGCTCCAAGGCGGGGCCAGCTGCAAGCCCGTTGGGGGTGCTGTGGAGGTCTCAGTGACGCGGTGTGAAGAACGCCCTTTGACCCTTTGATGTGTTTGCAAGCCCCAGAGTTCGGAATCCCAAATTTGAAGCAGAAAAGTGGAGATTTGTTTGGAATGCTTTACTGCACAAAAACCCATTTATAACTGTTTATAATATTACTCTGTGTCTGCATATTTTCTCTGTTGCACATTATTCATCAGACTAAAAACAGGAACTATGAAAACCTGGACCATCTGTCCTATGACTTCAAGCGAGGACCCAAGGTATACTTGCATGGCCAAATGCACGCCGCCCAAAAACTACTCTGACCGTGTAGCCACTTAGAAAACCAGTCCAATCGGCCCACCGATCGATTCCAGAGATATACAATTATCCTGGTAGCACGTCTCTTTTTGATTTTTTCTTTCTTTTATGATTTTAATCGAGAATGGTTTTTTAGTGTATTTTTAGCTAAATGAGCCCCCCCTCCTCCCCCACCCCCCCCTCCCCTCCCACACACCCCCCCCCCCTCCCCTTCCCTTTCCCTCACCCCACAGTTTTTGGATTATTTTGGTGTCGAGGGTTGCATGTGTTGAAACCAAGGCGATGATTGCAAGTCTATCCTTCCTTTTGACTGGGCCGCAGGGTGGAGATCTGGGGGGTGTGACTCAGGCAGGCGCCGCCCAGATGGTACCTCCCACCTTTCTGCAGCATTCTACCTCTTTTTAGTTTTTTCTTTTCGGAAAGAAAACCACCACCACCACCGCCAACTTCCTTCTCCTCCTTCTCCTCTTCCTCCTCCTCCTCCTCCTCTTCCTTCCTTCTCCTCCTCCTCCTCCCCCTCCTCCTCCTCTCCTCTGCCTCTCCTCCCCCTCCTCTTCCTCAACCTTCCTTCTCCACCCGTTTATTGCTTTGCGGTTGCATCAACCTCCTCCCCCACCATGCACGCCCCTGGTTGGAGTCTTGACAACCCTCAGTTTGCATGCCCAACAATGCAGAACCTTTTTTTACTCCCCAGCTTCAATTCTCTTCAGTTGAGCAGATTATCTTGGAAACCTTTTTTCTCCATTTTTTCCAACCCCCCCACTAAGAGAGAGAGAGGGGGGTCAGCATGGTTGGGGGCTGGGGAGGAGGGGCGGGGGGGGCGAGGGGCTCTCTCCTACAGGGCTAACTGTCTGTCCTAACTAACTACAGGCAGAGAAAGTTCTGCTGTTCAACCCAGACACCAACCTGACGTCCATGCTGCTGGAGGCCAAAGACCTTGAGGCCCGCGTCATCCTCCTCTCTGCCAGGTCAGTACTCTGCTCACCTAGCCACACCTAGCCTAGCTACATCTAGCCTAGCCACACCTAGCCCTGCTAGCTACACCTAGCCAAGCCACACCTTGTCCTGCTAGCTACACCTAACCTAGCTACACCTAGCCTCAATAGCTACATCTAGCCTAGCCACACCTAGCCACACCTAGCTACACCTAGCCTTGCTATCTACACCTAGCCACACCGAGCCATACAGAGCCTAGCCACACCTAACCTAGCCAGACTTAGCCATGACTAACCATGCCTTGCTATGATTAGCCACACCTAGCATAGCCACACCTAACCTAGCCAGACTTAGCCATGACTAACCATGCCTTGCTGTGATTAGCCACACCTAGCATAGGTATTTGTTGTAATGAATCCCAAATAACAAGTAATTGATATGTTATTATTATGTAATAATAATTTCTGTAACAATCAATTCTAGGTAAATAGCGCCTAGAAATTTCAGTAGTGTAAAATGCCTTTCTCTTCAGAGGCCACAGGGAGTCAATGACATTATCATAGTATAGCAATTACCATAAGAACAAGCTGCTTTAATATGTGAGCACAGACCTGTCTACAGCACTGCAGTCACAGATTCAATGGCTACAGGGACTGTATGTTCTATTCTGAATATAATTATTCAATTATTCAATTACTCAATTATTCAAGCAATGAGCAAGTGACATTTACCTGTTCAATTCCCTACCGTAGGGTTAAAAACAACATTAAGTTCTGCTATTTACTCCAGTGGAGGCTGATGGAGGTAGAAATCAGAGGACAGGCTCATTTTAATGCACAGAACGGAATGAGAAATGGAATATCAAACCGTCCTCCTATTTCTCCCTCCACCAGCCTCCCTCATGTACTCAGTGTATCTCTGGAGCTTTGGTTATTTAACCTTTATTTATACAGGGGAAAACACACTAAGACAAAGGCCCTTTTGCAGGTGCACCCTGTCCACAGTATAAAATACAATTACAAAACAACACATAAAAAAATACAACCAGTAAAATACAGAAATCAATACATCATATAAAACCACAATATTATGTCATATCAATAGAAACAATCACATCCTTCACCAAAGAGGTCCTGAATCAACACCCTAAATTGCCCGAGCGGCACCAGAACAACCAACTATATGGTTGGTAATCTGTGTGTCTGTTTTCCCAGTGAGGATGAGGTTGGTAATGTGTGTGTCTGTTTTCCCAGTGAGTATGAGGCTGGTAATGTGTGTGTTGTGTGTGTGTGTGTGTGTGTGTGTGTGTGTGTGTTCCCAGTGAGAACGAGGCTGGTAATGTGTGTGTTGTGTTTGTGTGTTCCTAGTGAGGACGAGGCTGGTAATGTGTGTGTTGTGTGTGTGTGTTCCCAGTGAGGACACGGCTGGTAATGTGTGTGTTGTGTGTGTGTGTTCCCAGTGAGGACGCGGCTGGTAATGTGTGTGTTGTGTGTGTGTGTGTTCCCAGTGAGGACGCGGCTGGTAATGTGTGTGTTGTGTGTGTGTGTTCCCAGTGAGGACGCGGCTGGTAATGTGTGTGTTGTGTGTGTGTGTGTGTGTTCCCAGTGAGGACGCGGCTGGTAATGTGTGTGTTGTGTGTGTGTGTTCCCAGTGAGGACGCGGCTGGTAATGTGTGTGTTGTGTGTGTGTGTTCCCAGTGAGGACGCGGCTGGTAATGTGTGTGTTGTGTGTGTGTGTTCCCAGTGAGGACGAGGCTGCAGCGGTGTACAAGGCAGCGCGCCAGCTGAACATGACGGGCTCCGGCTACGTGTGGCTAGTCGGTGAGAGGGAGATGTCGGGTAAAGCTCTGAGCGAGGCACCAGATGGTATGTACCCGTCCTGGCCCCTCCCCCTCGCCGCGCTGGCCATCCTGCGCACGCTCTTATTAATACTCCAATTTATAATCCTCATCAGCTAATATCAGTGTGTGTGTGTGTGCGTGTGTGTGTGTGTGTGTTTCACATTTGAACGTTTGAACGTTTAAACATTATCGATATGTTTAAAGGTTTTTAAACAAGTGGTTTTTTCTCATTGTGTACTGTGTTGCTTAAATGTCTAACATTTTATGTTTGTTTCATTTTTAGTGTGTGTCTTTCTTTCAGTAGACAACTAATGCAATAGAGCTTTTGGTAATCAACTCTTTGGTTCTAATTCACATAATAATGAGACGAGGATCTCATGAGGACAGAGTGTTATGTAGGCAGAGAGTGTGTTGCTTCTCCTACATTGAAGTGTAACAGAGATCCACTGGTAAGCTACTACTGACTTTTCTATGTCCTGGCTATTTACACACGTCTGTGTAACCTTCACTTGAACGTGTACACTTAACCCCCTACCCCTGTACACTGTCTCATCCCAAACCTAACTCCTATAGGTTAGAACATGTCATAGAGCTACTTACTGTACTATTCCAGCACGTTTCTCAGTGTTTGTTATGGATTTGGCCTGCCTGAATACAGGAGATATTCAGGGGTGGTGTCCGAGACACAGATTAAGCCAAGTCCGGGACTAAATCGCACTTTCGATGGAGAGACTCTCTCCATCAAAGATGCTTTGCAGTCTAGGACTAAGGGATTAGGGGTTTAATCTGGGTCTGAGGAAACCGGCCCGTAGTGCAGAACGTTGTCTAAACTAAGCTCCTCCTCCCCCTGTGATGTCACCGCCTGGGCAGGCTTGCTCGGCCTTCAGCTCATCAATGGCAAGAACGAGTCGGCACACATCAACGACGCGGTTGCCGTGGTAGCCCAGTCCATCCAGGAGTTGTTTGAGAAGGAGAACATCACAGAACCGCCCAAAGGCTGCGTCGGCAACACCAACATCTGGAGGACCGGCCCGCTGTTTAAACGGTCAGCACACTGTGTTCTGTTAATCTATTTTGTTCTAATTCATCTAATTAAGGTATTTGATTGGTTTGACGTGTCACAAGGCGTCACTCAAGGGGCTATCGAGTAGGGGCTAGATTAGTTGGGGCTAGGTTAGTAGGGGCGGGGGGGCGAGGGGTAGGAGGCTAGGGAGTAGACTAGGGAGTAGGGGCTAGGGAGTAGGAGCTAGGGAGTAGGGGGCTAGGGAGTAGGGTCTAGGGAGTAGAAGCTAGGGAGTAGAGGCTAGGGAGTAGGGGCTAAAGAATAGGAGCTAGGGAGTAAAGGCTAGGGAGTAGGGGCTAAAGAATAGGAGCTAGGGAGTAGAGGCTAGGGAGTAGGGGGCTAGGGAGTAGGGCTAGGGAGTAGGGTCTAGGGAGTAGGGAGTATTTGATTTCAAACGGGTTTCCACCTCTTTGTAGCTACTTTCTGCAAAAGTATTTCCCGGGTTTTTCGAACTAAGAAAGCCTGGTCTCAATGAGGTCAGTCTCAAGTTAGTCTCATTGAGATGATGAGATCTCTTTGGAAAAGAGTGGCACAAGTTATTGTCAATGTGTTTGTGGTTACAAGAGTTAAACACTGTATTTAGTTTTGCTTAGTTTATTTGTATCTGTTGTTTCTGTGTCTGAAATGGTCAGAGTGAGCCTGAAATAAACAGAATAATTGACAGACATGTTCTCACATTTTCTCAACTGGCTGCCGAAAATCACCACAGATCAACCTCAGCATCAGTCCCCAGCCTCAGTGTCAGTCCCCAACCAGGGGAGGCCAGTGGAGGTAGAAATCGGAGGACGGGCTTGTTGTAACGCCTGGAACGGAACAAGGAAACGCATCAGAATGATTGACACCGTTCCTGATTCCGTTCCGTGCATCACAACAAGCCCCGTCCTCCGATGTCATCCTCCATCGGCCTCCCCTGCCACCGTCAACCCCCATCCTGTCACGATGATGTGGCTGACTCCCTCTGTGCCTGCAGGGTGCTGATGTCATCCAAGTACCCAGATGGCCTGACAGGACGCATCGAGTTCAACGACGATGGCGACCGGCGCTTCGCCACCTACAGCATCCTCAACTACCAGAAGACACGGCTGGTCCAAGTCGGCATGTTCAACGGCTCCCAGGTACGGTGGTTCTAGTGTTCTAGGAGTTCTGATTGGTTCTGTAGGGGGTTCTGGTGTTCTAGGAGTTCTGATTGGTTCTGTAGGTGGTTCTAGTGTTCTAAGAGTTCTGGTTGGTTGGTTCTGTAGGTGGTTCTAGTGTTCTAGGAGTTCTGATTGGTTCTGTAGGTGATTCTAGTGTTCTAAGAGTTCTGGTTGGTTGGTGCTGTAGGTGGTTCTAGTGTCCTAGGAGTTCTGGTTGGCTCTGTGGGTGGTTCTAGTGTTCTAGGAGTTCTGGTTGGTTCTGTGGGTGGTTCTAGTGTTCTAGGAGTTCTGGTTGGTTCTGTGGATGATTCTAGTGTTCTAGGAGTTCTGGTTGGTTCTGTGGGTGGTTCTAGTGTTCTAGGAGTTCTGGTTGGTTGGTTGGTTCCCTGGGTGGTTCTAGTGTTCTAGGAGTTCTGGTTGGTTCTGTTCAACGGCTCCCAGGTACGACAGCCAGCCTGGCTTCCTGAAATGTCATGGTTCCACAGTAGACACTGATGCAGTGTGTCTCTCTGCATTAAGTATTGAGTGGTTAGATTTAAGTATTTATGCCTTGGTGCTATCATTTTGTATTTGTGTATGTATAAAATTTGCATGACAGGAAGCCCAGAGCGTGTTGGTGGGTGGTTCTGTAGGTGGTTCTAGTGTTCAAGGAGTTCTGATTGGTTTTGTAGGTCGTTCTGGTGTTCTAGAATTTCTGGTTTGTTCTGTTGGTGGTTCTAGTGTTTTAAGAGTTCTGATTGGTTCTGTTGGTGGTTCTAGTGTCCTAGGAGATCATGAAAGTTCTGGTTGGTTCTGTAGGTGGTGGTTCCTGAGTTATAATGGATCAGTAATGTTCTGGATGTACAGTTTGTTTGGATCTGAGGAAGAACAGTCATGTTTTGTTTGGTTCTACATTTACATTTGAGTCATTTAGCCTTTTATCCAAAGTGACTGACAGTAAGTACATTTGGATATGTAAGTATCTTTGATAAGAACAAGTGCCATCGGCAGTCACAGTGCTAGAGAAAGGAACGTTTTATTTTATTTATTTATTTATTTTATTGAAAGTTTTAGTAATGCAGGGGTGGAGAGGTCTGAAGAGGAGAGAAGAGTCGGCCCAGGTGTACCCTAAAGAGATGGGTCTTTAGTCTACGATGGAAGATAGCTATTGACTTCTGTAGGAGAATTGTTTTGGTTTGAGTCAGGAGAGTCATGTTCTGTTGGCTGTTCTAGGTGGTGAAGGGTCATGTTCTGTTGGCTGTTTTAGGTGGAGAAGAGTCATGTTCTGTTGGCTGTTCTAGGTGGAGAAGAGTCATGTTCTGTTGGCTGTTCTAGGTGGTGATGAACAGCCAGAGGAAGATCATTTGGCCTGGAGGAGAGACGGAGAAACCAAGAGGATACCAGATGTCCACCAGACTGAAGGTGGGGCCTCCACGTCTCACACATGGGAGGTTAGCGGAGGTAGAAATCGGAGGATGGGCTCATTGTAATGCATGGAACTAGAATGAGGAATGGTATCAAACACGCGTGCATTACAATGAGCCTGTCCTCCGATTTCTACCCCCACCAGCCTCCACTGATCTTAGACCATGAGCAATACACTGTATGTCCTTTTATTCAATCCAATTCAAACTACTTTATTTTTCCGGTGAAGGAACTAATTGGGATGTGCAAATAATTCCAACACATAAGTAACACACAGATACACTCAGGTACACACAGTAACACACAGGTACACACAGTAGTAGTAGTAGTTATATATGTCTCTTCTAGTGTTGAATGAAAGTCTGTCATCCTCTTCAGCTGAATGTCCTATTAGACTAATTTTCGCCTAAAACTCCAAACTAAACTGCTTCTAACATCAGAAATAGGACAATCAGATGCAAAAGCAGGATACCATTGGATAGATAACACCTTGAAGTTTTGTGTGGATGTGCTCAGATCATAGTTCAGAATAACATACTACACATGACAAGGAGATAAAGTAAACAATAATCAAATGAATAATCAAATTAAAGCTGAACTTGGGCCCAATTATAGGCCCGTCCAGGTTTAGAGGTTATAGTGTGTGATTGTGCAGGTTCTGTCTTGGTTCAGATAGTGACGATTCACCAGGAGCCATTTGTCTACGTCAAGCCCACCATGGCGGACGGCACCTGCAAGAAGGAGAAAACCCTCAACGCACAAGACAAAGAGATTCAGAAAGTAATCTGCACTGGACCCAACGGCACTGTCCCCGGTACCTACACTGAACACTAGCCCTAGGCCCTAGACCCTACACTCTAAACCCTAAACCCTAGCTTCTACTCCCTAGCCCCTACTATCTAGCCCTTAGGCCCTAGACCCTACACCCTAAACCCTAGCTTCTACTCCCTAGCCCTACTCCCAAGCCCCTAGGCCCTAGACCCTACACCCTAAACCCCAGCTTCTACTCCCTAGCCCCTACTCCCTAGCCCCTACTACCTACACCCTACTCCCTAGCCCCTACTCCGTAGCTCCTACTCCCTAGCCCCTACTCCCTACTCTCTACTCCCTACTCCCTACTCCCTAGTCCCTACTCCCTAGCCCTTACTCCCTAGCCCCTAATCCCTAGCCCCTACTCCCTAGCCCTACTCCCTAGTCCTACTCCCTACTCCCTAGCCCCTACTCCCTAGTTCTGTTTGTTGTTGTTGTTTACCCTGATGTTCTGTTTGATGCTTGTCTGTTCCAGGACAGCCCATAGTGCCTCAGTGTTGCTATGGTTTCTGCATCGACCTGCTGATTAAGTTGGCCGGGGAAATGAACTTCACCTACGAGGTTCACCTGGTGGCTGATGGGAAGTTTGGCACGCAGGAGCGCGTGAGTATAGGAGAGAGGGAGAGGGGGAGAGGGGAAGAGGGGAAATACATTTCTTCAGTGTTATTTTCCCCCAGTTGTCATGGGGACCCACACATGATGGAGGCATGTGACTGTTGGCTCCCAGCCAGGTGTGACCAGACGTCTGACGACCTCAACATAACGCACGCAACGGAATTAAGAATGGTGTCAAACACATGCGTATGACACTGTTCCTCATTCCGTTCCATGCATTACAACGAGCCCCCCCCCCCCCCCCCCCCCAGGTGAACAACAGTAACAAGAAGGAGTGGAACGGTATGATGGGGGAGCTCCTGGGAGGCATGGCAGACATGATTGTAGCTCCCCTCACCATCAACAACGAGCGTGCCCAGTACATCGAGTTTTCCAAGCCTTTCAAGTACCAGGGCCTCACCATCCTCGTCAAGAAGGTACACACCTGTGTGTGTGTGTGTGTGTGTGTGTGTGTGTGTGTGTGTGTGTGGGTGTGCATGCGTGTGTGTAGTACCCTTCCTTTAACTGCTGTGTGTGTGTGTGTGTGTGTGTGTGTGTGTGTGTGTGTGTGTGTGTGTGTGTGTGTGTGTGTGTGTGTGTGTGTTGTGTTGTAGGAAATCCCTCGCAGTACTCTGGACTCGTTCATGCAGCCGTTCCAAAGCACCCTCTGGCTGCTGGTGGGTCTGTCGGTCCATGTGGTGGCGGTGATGCTCTACCTATTAGACCGGTTCAGGTATGGACCAGGGGAGAGGCTGGGGGAGGCTGGGGGAGGTACACAACGGAGGACTGATGGGGTCAGAACAGGTGAGAGGCTGGTGGAGGTAGACATTGGAGGACAGGATCATTGTAATGCATGGAATGGAATAAGAAATGGTATCAAACACACACCATCCCTCATTCCATTCCATGCATTACCGCCCGTCCTCCGATGTCTACCTCCACCAGCCTCCACTGGTACAGAAACTGCACAATCCATGAAGAACATCATGTCAGTCAGTCCTGTGGCTGGGAGGCTGGGAGGGTAAAGGCTGGGAGGGTAAAGGGTGGGAGGGTAAAGGCTGGGAGGCTGGGAGGCTGAGAGGCTGGGAGGCTGAGAGGCTGAGAGGCTGAGAGGCTGGGAGGCTGAGAGGCTGGGAGGCTGGGAGGCCGGGAGGCCGGGAGGCCGGGAGGCTGAGAGAATAAAGCCCTGTGTCTGTGTGTCTGCAGCCCGTTTGGAAGGTTTAAAGTGAACAGTGAAGAAGAAGAAGAAGATGCCCTCACCTTGTCCTCTGCCATGTGGTTCTCATGGGGAGTACTGCTGAACTCTGGGATAGGAGAAGGTAAACAACACACTGAACTCTGAGATAGGAGAACGTAAACAACACACTGAACTCTGGGATAGGAGAAGGTAAACAACACTGAGCTCTGACCTGCACATTTCCCAATATAGCAGAGGCGTTTTGGAATCACACTCTCGTGATGAGGTAGCCCTCCCTGAGACCCCCCATGTAAACTCAAGTGTCTAACCCTAACCCTAGCCCTAACCCAACCCTAGCCCTGACCCTAACCCTAACCCTGATCCACCCTAACCCTGACCCTGACCCTAACACTAACCCTAACCCTGATCACCAGAACATGATTCTTCCTGTGCAGCCATAACAAGTGTGTTGCGATTTGTGTCCTTAACAGTCATGTCAATAACTTGAATCTGTAACTAACTATTTGTGTAACTATTTAACATGGGTAACCAGGAGCACCCCGGAGTTTCTCGGCCAGAATCCTAGGCATGGTGTGGGCTGGGTTTGCCATGATCATAGTGGCATCATACACTGCCAACCTGGCTGCCTTCCTGGTGCTGGACCGGCCTGAGGAGCGCATCACCGGCATCAACGACCCCAGGGTAGGCCAGACCCTAGCCCTAACCCTAGCCCTAGCCCTAACCCTAACCCTGACCCTAACCCTAACCCTAGCCCTAACCCTAGTTCTAACCACCCCACCCTAACGTGTATGCGTGTGTGCATGCATGCCTGCGTGCCTGCGTGTCTGTGTGTGTGTGTGTGTGTGTGTGTGTGTATGTGTGTGCTTTCCTTCCATAGCTGCGTAACCCATCAGACAAGTTCATCTACGCCACAGTGAAGCAGAGCTCTGTGGACATCTACTTCCGGCGGCAGGTGGAGCTCAGCACCATGTACCGCCACATGGAGAAGCACAACTATGAGAGCGCCGCAGAGGCCATCCAGGCTGTCAGAGACAAGTGAGCGTCCTGGACCAGCCGTGGGGGGCGGGGCCTAGGGTCATGTGTGTGTGTGTGTGTGTGTGGGGGGGGGGGGTCTAGGGTCATGTGTGTGTGTGTGGGGCGGGGGGGGGGGGGGGGGGGCTAGGGTTATGTGTGTGTGGCGGGGGACAAGCGAAAGGGTTAGGGTTTTTATCTGTGTCTATTTTATTCCCTCTTCCATCCTTCCATCCATCCCTCCATCCCCCCCTCCTCTCCTCCCTCAGCATTCTGCATGCATTCATCTGGGACTCGGCCGTGCTGGAGTTCGAGGCGTCCCAGAAGTGTGACCTCGTCACGACCGGAGAGCTGTTCTTCCGTTCCGGCTTTGGTATCGGGATGAGGAAGGACAGCCCATGGAAACAGAACGTTTCCCTAGCCATTCTCAGGTAGTAGACCTGTCCCAGATCATAGTATGATAAAGCCATTCTCAGCTAGTAGACCGGTCCCACATCGCATAGCCATTCTCAGGTAGTAGACCAGCCTCCCCCAGCCTCCCCTGTAGTGTGCTGTGTTGATCCCTGGGCAACGTTGTCCCCTCTGTGCCTGCAGCTCCCATGAGAACGGCTTCATGGAGGACCTGGACAAGACCTGGGTCAGATACCAGGAGTGTGACTCCAGGAGCAACGCTCCTGCCACACTCACCTTCGAGAACATGGCTGGTAGGGTTCTCTCTTCACTACACAAAGGTACAAATCGGAGGACGGGCTCATTGTAATAGCATGGAACAGAGCGAGGAAAGGTATCAATCAATCTGTCAATCAATATCAGTCTGTTTGATTCCATTCCATGCATTACAATGAGCCCGTCCTCCGATTTCTACCTCCACCAGCCTCCCCTGCACATACCGTAGGTTTGGGTCTCTCTTTACTGGACATTCTGGACCGCTATCAGGAGTAAGGAGAGAGATAACAGAGGGTTGGTCACTGACTGGACCAAGATTAATGCTAGCAATATTTTAACATATCATATTTGTGTTTGTCTGCTCAATACAAAGTGCAGAGAATATCAAAATACCTCACAGCGGCTCAGACTAAAACACTTATGGCGTTTTTCCACTGTCAGTCTTGGCACCGGTGCTCGGCCCAAAGCCTCAGACTTTTGTGTTTCCATCCCAGAGAATGGCCCAAAAAAGCCCAGGGCTATGATTTTTGGGACTATGGCCACAATGTTTGGGACTTGGCCGGGGTTTAGGGGTAGGCATGAGATGTGAGCTATGCCTCCCTTGTTTGGCTGGGCTGGTCGATGGGACTGCTGCTTGTTATGTTACACAAGCATGAACACACAATAGAAACCCTTAGGTCCTTTGGTTTGGAGTCACGTTTAGAAGCATTTATATGCACTAAGTTTGCTCAGCTGTGGGTAAGCAACCATTTTCATTTCAAAGGAAATGTGACTGGCCCATGCGGCTGGCTGACTCAACAATCTGTGCTAGTTTCCAGGTACATTTCTAAATGACATAAAATGCCTCATACTCGACCACTCAAGTCCTTTGCTAATTTCTAAGTGAAGTTGTGGAGAAATTCGTTGGAGAAAAACTTGAAAATTGTTGACAGATTTATTGTTTCAGTAACCAGTAGTCATGCGGGTTTGAGGGTGAAACTCGACGTCGATAGTTTACCCTGGGTGGTGGAAACACAACACACCATAAAACACCAACGCTTGGAAGCACTCAGTGGCGTAGCACACTAATGCACATATCATATAATCATTCCTGGTTCAATTCCGACCCTCAACATATCTTGTATATCATCCCTCCTCTCTCTCATCGATCCTTCCTGTTAATCTCTACTGTCTCTATCCCAATCAAGCAGAAATGCCCTAAAAAAAACATATTAATAAAAAAAAAAAACACTCGTACTTGGGCCCAAAAGGAGTCTGAAGTGGTACCCGGTCTCTGGTGGAACAGCACCGGGAGAAAGCCTTCATCTGTGGTGGCCAGGCAGGCAGTAACGCTGGAGTTTGAGTTTATTTAATTCGTGCTCACAGGAAAAAAAGTGGAATAAAAGCACATTAAACAACAATTACACATATCAGGAACCATAGTGTCCATTTTGATTTTGTTTTCAGACTTTTGCATTCTAGAGTCTAACAGGTTGTTATGATGTGTTAAACTCCTCCCCCTCCCGCCAGGCGTGTTCATGCTGGTTGCCGGCGGCATCGTTGCGGGGATCTTCCTCATCTTCATCGAGATCGCGTACAAACGCCACAAGGACGCACGCAGGAAGCAGATGCAGCTGGCCTTTGCCGCGGTCAACGTGTGGAGGAAGAACCTGCAGGTATGACCCATGGCGGCGGCCATCTTGGGAAGGGCAACACAGACCCGCCTTCTATGACCTTCAGACAGAGGAGACACAGGCCCTAGAGCAGAGACACTTAGAGGCACCTCTCTCTCTCTGTCTCCCTCTCCCTCTGTTTTCTTATCTATCAATCTATCTTTCTCGCTCTCTCTTACTCACTCTGTCTCTCTCTCTTTTTAGCTATCTATCTATCTTTATCTCTCTCTCTCTCTCTCTCTCTCTCTCTATACCGTATATCAGTCTTTCTTTCTTTCTCGCTCTCTCTCTCTCTCTCTCTCTCTCTCTGTGTACAGATCTATCTATCTCTGCCCTGTCTTCTGCTGTGTGTGAGAGAGAGCATGAGGCCACTGCTGGTCTCCTGCCTGGAGGGGGAGAGGGGGAGAGAGGGGGGGAGAGAGAGGGGGGAGAGCAGGGGGCAGCAGGAGCCTCTGATGTGCCTGCTGTACAGTCAGCTTGGTGCATGCTGGGACCACATCGCTGGTGAATAGAACAGCAGGCGACTACAGAGATCAGAGTCTCCCAGCTGAGACACACACACACACACACACACACACACACACACACACACACACACACACACACACACACACACACACACACCATGTTAACACACTGTGTCTATGTGAGGGGGTTTGAGAGAAACAGGAGTCTTTTGTGTTTTGAAAGGCCAACCATGCTACACTACAGTTGACTCCCCAGCAGTATATGATAGGCTACTAGCCTCCCCAGCAGTACATGATAGGCTACCAGCCTCCCCAGCAGCATATGATAGGCTACCAGCCTCCCCAGCAGCATATGATAGGCTAGCCAAGGTATCGGAGGACGGGCTCATTCTAGGGTATGGAATGGAATGAGGAACGGTATCTAACTGTTTGATGAGCCCGTCCTCCGATTTCTACCTCCACCAGCCTCTTCTGCTGTAGGCCTGTGGGCTTTCATCAGTGAGAAACAGAAGGCCCTGTTCTGTCAGACAGTTCTGATGGTGGGCTCAGGGGCTGTGTCGACAGAATACTGCTTTTGAATGTCTTTAGAGTTGACTTTGAAAGATGTGGATCAACATTTACATAATAGTACATCTACTGCAGGGATGTGACCTCTCCATTAGCCTGCTCTCTCTGGTTTATGCTTTGGGAATCAACTACATGCAGGACACTCCCACACACCACCCACTACCACACACACACACACACACACACACACACACACACAAGCATATACTCCACACATGCACACACGCACATGCATGCATGCACACACACACACACACACACACACACACACACACACACACACACCCACACACACACCCACTACCACCACCACCACCACCAGTTACAAGGTCAGTACTAATTAAAACTCCTAATTCCAGAAGCTCAGATAAGTGCATTTCCTTGTTCAGTTCTTAAAGATCTCGGAAACTGTTGTAGATGTATTCAGGCATGACGTAAACAATACATGTAGCCAATGCATCACACACACACACACACACACACACACACACACACACACACACACACACACACCACACCACACATACACACACACAGTGCAGTGCTTACTGTTTTAAAGTACAGTAACACTGCTAATTGTTTTATGCAACATGACAAGCCAGACTTCCCAAGATGCATCTGTGTAGTCTGAACTAAGGGTGTTTGTCAAACCCACAGTTCGGTTCGTCCTCGGTTCAACAGAAAAAAAAATGAAATCATTAAATCCCTCTCTACCAGCATGCCTGTGGGCTGTGTGACTCTCTATAGGACTCAGATTTGGAGCGCTGGACTTTCTATTACTCACATCCGTGTAGGGCCATATAAAATCACCATTTTATTTTATTCCATTTCTTCAGTTCTTTAGCTCAAAATTACACTTGGAATCATTGAAATATGTGGATATTATGTAGTATAGTTTATATTGGTTGTGCTTCGAGATGAATAGATAGAGCTCCTACAAATGAATAATTTACTGCTAAACATTCGCTGCAACTTTTCCAAATAATAAAAAATAAATGTGAATAAGGGAATATTGACCAAACGTGGATCATATGATGTTGAACAGGGGCCCAACGTTTTCCTGGCATTTTTTTCCTGGCTACACATACTCTGCAGTAGGTGCCATACAGACACACACACACACACACACACACACACACTCACAGGACATAAAGAAGTATAAATGATTGTGTGCCCTACGTGTGTGCATTGTAGATCACACTACTTGCCTGTGCTCCATGCTGTGGGTTGAACTCTACAGTAATAAATCATGCTGCTGTACATGAGCCTGCGCTTCTCAAGGAAAATTAACATCTCACAAAGGAATATCTGACTAATGCTGGAGCTGGTTCTGAATGGATCATGTATTATTGAGTTATGCTTGTGGCCATTTACTGTACATGCATATGTATGAAGGTGTACATGTGCATTTTAAACACCGATATCAGGCAGACATTGTGCACAGCTGAACAGCTAGCTGTTGGAGCTGAGCTAGCCATTGGAGCTAGCCATAGGAGCTGGCCATTGGAGCTGGCCATTGGAGCTAGCTATTGGAGCTAGCCATAGGAGCGAGGGTGGGGGGGGGGGGGACTGATAGCAAACAACCTCCCCCAGAGAACATCAATAATTCATCTGTACATATACATTTATTTTAGGATAGGAAGTGTACTGGAGCCTCTTATAGGTCTTGTAGGGGTGTAGGGGTGTAGAGGTGTAGGGGTGTAAGGTGTGGGGGTGTAGGGGTGTAGAGGTGTAGAGATGTGGGGGTGTAGGGACGGGTGTAGAGGTGTAAGGTGTAGGGGTGTAAGGTGTAGGGGTGTAAAGTGTGGGGGTGTAGGGAGGGGTGTAGACGTGTAGAGGTGTAGGGGTGTAGAGGTGTGGGGGTGTAGGGAGGGGTGTAGAGGTGTGGGGGTGTAGGGAGGGGTGTAGAGCTGTAGGGGTGTAGAGGTGTAGAGGTGTAGCGGTGTAGGGGTGTAGAGGTGTAGGGGTGTAGAGGTGTAGGGGTGTAGGGAGGGGTGTAGAGGTGTAGAGGTGTAGAGGTGTAGGGGTGTAGAGGTGTAGGGGTGTAGGGAGGGGTGTAGAGGTGTAGAGGTCTAGAGGTGTAGAGGTGTAGGGGTGTAGGGGTGTAGAGGTGTAGAGGTGTAAGGTGTGGGGGTGTAAGGAGGGGTGTAGAGGTGTAAGGTGTGGGGGTGTAGAGCTGTAGGGGTGTAGACGTGTAAGGGTGTAGGGGTGTAGAGGTGTAGGGGTGTAGGGGTGTAGACGTGTAAGGGTGTAGAGGTGTGGGGGTGTAGAGGTGTAGAGGTGTAGAGGTGTAGGGGTGTAGAGGTGTAGAGGTGTAGGGGTGTAGAGGTGTAGAGGTGTAGGGGTGTAAAGTGTGGGGGTGTAGGGAGGGGTGTAGACGTGTAGAGGTGTAGGGGTGTAGAGGTGTGGGGTGTAGGGAGGGGTGTAGAGGTGTAGGGGTGTAGAGGTGTAGGGGTGTAGGGGTGTAGAGGTGTAGGGGTGTAGGGAGGGGTGTAGAGGTGTAGAGGTGTAGGGGTGTAGAGGTGTAGGGGTGTAGGGAGGGGTGTAGAGGTGTAGAGGTCTAGAGGTGTAGAGGTGTAGGGGTGTAGGGGTGTAGGGGTGTAGAGGTGTAGAGGTGTAAGGTGTGGGGGTGTAAGGAGGGGTGTAGAGGTGTAAGGTGTGGGGGTGTAGAGCTGTAGGGGTGTAGGGGTGTAGAGCAATGTTCCCTCTAATTTTTCATGTGTCTGGGCATATACACAAGCTCCCTGAGCACACTGAGGACCACTGTGAGCAACATCAGATGTGCACGCTGTGGCCACACACCAGTATCACACCTGTTCAAAACCTTGGATCATAGCAAGTTACATGTCTTATTAAAATAATCAAATTACAGCAGCAATTTTCATTAGTTTACTTTTAATATAAGCGATTTGGCCCACTTAAAATGAAAAAGACAAAAATCTTGTTGTTCATGAGATGTATAGTATGTTATATGTTATATGTGAGAGTCCTGCTTTGGCCATGGGAAGAGTCCTGCTTTGGCCATGGGAAGAGTCCTGCTTTGGCCTGGCTGTGGTCCAGTTGTGGCCTGGCTGAGGGTCCTGTTCTGGAAAAAAATGAGACATATACACCTTTCAGACATAACATTTTGTTCACATTAAAACATTCACATTTTGCTCAATGACATGTGCTGTAGCTTGTGATACAGTGTAAATTCTTGTAACTCTTTGTCTGTAAAATATCTAATTACACAGTTTTTTTATTAGCATTTCTACTACCCATAAATTATCTAGTAGTAACAGCATTTAATGATTAATATCCATAAATAAAAAATCTTAATAAATGTCACTAGAATATGCACACATTTTGACTTTAATTTTACCTTATTTTTCACGTCTGTCCTTCTCACTTCAATGGTTGTACACTTTGTCCAGGTTGATGGCTTCGTCTGCTTCTTGCTTTGACTTTATGCGCATCAGCTGGTCCAAATGTGCCACTTCAAGACGATTTCTGGATGCTGTTTTGATATGATTCATTAAACTAAATCCTCTTTCACAATCTGCACTGGAAGCTTGAAATGTAGCACAAATATGCTGCGCTACGCAGCAACTGGCGGCAAATTCAAATGTGCGTAACGCAGCAACCGGCGGTAGATGCAATGCTGCGTAGCGCAGCATCCGGCACAAATGGGTTAACTCCGCCGCATTGTTGTTAGCTAGCTAACCTGCATGGTGCGTATGGGCAGGGCACATATGCAAGAACTATCAATGCTATGATTGGCTGCGTAGCGTAAGTAAACCGTATCGTATCATTGGCTGGACACCTGTCACTCACTGTGTTACATTGAAAAATGGTACAAAAAACACATTATTGGTCTAATTAATTAGATTAGATTAGGTCTAATATTAGATATTAATTAATACGTTTATGGTGAATTTTATTTTATGCACTGCATAGATTTTCTTGTGCGCTGAGAATGTGCGAGCAGTGCGCGATTGCACAGGCGCGCAGCTTAGAGGGAACATTGGTGTAGAGGTGTAGGGGTGTAGAGGTGTAGGGGTGTAGGGGTGTAGGGATGTAGACGTGTAAGGGTGTAGAGGTGTGGGGGTGTAGAGGTGTAGAGGTGTAGGGGTGTAGAGGTGTAGGGGTGTAGAGGTGTAGAGGTGTAGGGGTGTAGAGGTGTAGAGGTGTAGGGGTGTAGGGGTGTAGAGGTGTGGGGGTGTAGAGGTGTACGGGTGTAGGGGTGTAGAGGTGTGGGGGTATAGGGAGGGGTGTAGAGCTGTAGGAGTGTAGATGTGTAGGGGTGTAGAGGTGTAGGGGTGTAGGGAGGGGTGTAGAGGTGTAGAGCTGTAGGGGTGTAGAGCTGTAGGTATGTAGGGGTGTAAGGTATAGGGGTGTAGGGGTGTAGGGGTGTAAGGTGTAGGGGTGTAAGGTGTAGGGGTGTAAGGTGTAGGGGTGTAAGGTGTGGGGGTGTAGAGGTGTAGGGGTGTAGAGGTGTAGGGGTGTAGAGGTGTAGAGGTGTAGGGGTGTAGAGGTGTAGAGGTGTAGGGGTGTAGGGGTGTAGAGGTGTGGGGGTGTAGAGGTGTACGGGTGTAGGGGTGTAGAGGTGTGGGGGTATAGGGAGGGGTGTAGAGCTGTAGGAGTGTAGATGTGTAGGGGTGTAGGGGTGTAGAGGTGTAGGGGTGTAGGGAGGGGTGTAGAGGTGTAGAGCTGTAGGTATGTAGGGGTGTAAGGTATAGGGGTGTAGGGGTGTAGGGGTGTAAGGTGTAGGGGTGTAAGGTGTAGGGGTGTAGGGGTGTAAGGTGTAGGGGTGTAAGGTGTGGGGGTGTAGGGGTGTAGAGGTGTAGGGGTGTAGAGGTGTAGGGATGTAGGGGTGTAGGGGTGTAAGGTGTGGGGGTGTGGGGTGTAGAGGTGTAGGGGTGTAAGGTGTAGGGGTGTAAGGTTTAGAGGTGTAGGGGTGTAGAGGTGTAGGGGTGTAGAGGTGTAGAGGTGTAGGAGACAGATTTGGGGGCTCAAGTCTCTGTAATAGCAGTCAGGTGACTCCCACAGAGCAGAACAGGTAAACAAACAAACAAACAAACAAACAACGTCAGGTGTAAACAAACCAGACAAGGTGTAAACAAGAAACAACTCACTTACGTTGTGACCATCTTTTTATTTGACATCAGTGTTTCTTTATAAATGGATTTCAATGGATTGTGTGTGTTGGTGTCCATACTTCATACTGTACCACACTGCTTCTCCTCTCCTATTCTGCTGGCATCACTCCTGGGGGGCGTCTCCTCAGTCTTCACTTGATTCCTCTCCTTGTTTCCTCTCCTTGTTTCCTTTCCTTCATTAGTAAGAATCTGACAGAACTGTAGAGGTGAAATCAAAACCTCCTTTAGAGATCTGCTCTCAACTGTCTCCTCCTGTCCTGCCAATGTCAGAAAAAGAGAGGAGACTAGGAGAGGGGACTAGGAGAGGGGACTAGGAGAGGAGACTAGGAGAGGAGACTAGGATAGGGGACTCTGAGAGGAGACTAGAAGAGGAGACGAGGAGAGGAGACTAGGAGAGGAGACTAGGATAGGGGACTAGGAGAGGAGACGAGGAGAGGAGACTCAGAGAGGACACTAGGAGAGGAGTGTAAGAGGGGAGACTAGGAGAAGAGACTAGGAGAGGAGACTAGGAGAGGGACAAGAAGAGGAGACAAGGAGAGGAGACTAGGAGAGGAGACTAGGTGAGACTATGGAGACGCAGCCCAGGTTGTTGATCAGCAGACTTCTCTGTCATACTGCTGTTCACCTGCTGACTGGCAGGAGGCACTGTGGCATTAGGATTCTGAATGTTGACAAGAGAATTAGAATAAGTTGTACTTCTATGAAATAGTGACAACATTGGGAACAGTGAGGTCACAGACACACACACTCACACACACACACACACACACACACACACACACAGATGATACTGATTTACAATAACAGAATAACGTTTATGCGCGCGCGCGCGCGCATAAACGTTATTCTGTTATTGTAAATCAGTATCATCTGATTCAGACCATGGCATTGAAAAGAACTATTCCGTTTCACAATATTAGGTAGGTGTTACTTCTGAATGGAATAGAATCCCCAGGACCGGCGTCTCCTGTGTTAGATGTTCAACTCCATGCTGAACTGAAGGTTTCTCTGTCGAGCGGAAAACACCCAGATATTATCACCTCAGTTTCCATGGTAACCTTGAACCGAAGCTGTGGCATATTCACAGACCCTTTTTAACACATAGGCTGTGCTCCAAAATGTGTTATTGCGCTCTATCTAGAGCATATCCATCGAGATAGAGCGCAAGAACGCATTTTGGAACACAGCTATCGCATTTAAAAAAAAACTGAACACCCATGAGTGATTATTCTCTGTCACTCTACAATATTCACATTCATCTGTACACCCACATTGCATACGTAGTCAGATCTGCTGGGGTGAGAAACGTGGTAGTAGCAACACCCTAGTGTCAAACACCACCACTAACAACACCCTAGTGTCAAACACCACCAGTACTAGTAACAACACCCTAGTGTCAAACACCACCACTAACAACACCCTAGTGCCAAACACCACAGTAGCAACACCCAAGTGTCAAACACCACAGTAGCGACACCCTAGTGTCAAACACCACCAGTAACAACACCCTAGTGTCAAACACCACCAGTAACAACACCCTACTATCAAACACTACCAGTACGAGTAACAACACCCTAGTGTCAAACACCACCAGTACTAGTAACAACACCCTAGTGTCAAACACCACCAGTAACAACACCCTAGTGTCTAACACCACACTAGCAACACCCTAGTGTCAAACACCACCAGTAACAACACCCTAGTGTCAAACACCACCAGTTTGTCAAAACACCACCAGTAACAACACCCTATTGTCAAACACCACCAGTAACAACACCCTAGTGTCAAACACCACCAGTAACAACACCCTAGTGTCAAACACCACCAATACTACTAACAACAGAGAACCACTGGCTTGTAACTTGACAACAGCTTGACAACAGCCTAGCGCCCAGCATGTGACCTTGCTGTTGCTTATTGATCAGAAGGCTCCAGCCAGGAGGACACTGCTGCTACTGCTGATTAACTGTCCTAACTAAACACCACAACCATTCCCAATCTGAGCCAAACGCTGCCCTGAGGGGGAGAGGGAACAGGGGTGTGAGTGTGTGTGTGTGTGTGTGTGTGTGTGTGTGTGTGTGTGTGTGTGTGAGTGAGTGAGTGAGTGAGTGAGTGTGTGTGTGTGTGTGTGTGTGTGTGTGTGTGTGTGTGTGTGTGTGTGTGTGTGTGTGTCATCACAAGTCATCTCTTGTGTTTTTGTCTCCTGTCTTCTCTGCAGCCTTACCCTACTGACATAACAGGCCAGCTCAACCTATCAGATCCCTCCGTCAGCACTGTGGTGTGAGAGAGAGACGGAGAGAGACGGAGCGAAGGTGAGAGACAAAGAGACGGAGAGAGAGAAGAGGAGAGAGAAGAAGAGAGAGACTTTGGACAGAAGGGAGTGAGAAGATGATGATGTTGTGCCAGAGAAGTGCTGGTCCATTGCTGCTACTCTATGCCACCCCTCAGAACCCCTCAGAACCCATTAACCCCTCAGAACCCATCAACCCCTCAGAACCCATCAACCCATCTAGAACCCATCAGAACCCATCTGAACCCATAAGGACCCATACAGAACCCATCTAGAACCCATCCGAACCCATCAACCCATCTGAATCCATCAGAACCCATCAGAACTCATCAAAATCCATCAGAATCCATCAGAACCCATCAACCCATTTCGAATGACCGTTCTAGAATCCCTATCCCTTCCATTCTGAGCCTGTCCCAGACAAGCAGAACATGGACAACCTGCTAACACACTGACCCACTGTAGAACACAAAGACCTGCTACACCTCACCTCACTTGGCCCACGCACGGCCACGCAGACCCCAGCCCTGACCCTGACCCCGACCCCAGCCCTGATCCTGACCCTCACCCTGACCCTGATCCTGACCCCAGCCCTGACCCTGACCCTGACCCCAGCCCTGACCCTGACCTCTGACCCTGGCCCAGCATTACCATAGCACCCATAGCTTTAGGATTATTTTTATATGCTGTCTGTAGTTGTATTCTGTATACACATGAAACAAGATGATTATCGATTATTATTAACTGTTATGTTGATGTTCTCACTACTACTGACCATATCATACAAGACTTAAATCAACGGTAAACTCACTGTATTTCTGACAAAGCTTTGTGATAGATTCATAGATGATGTTTTAACCGTATAATGTGATGTCAGCGTCTCTCTACCTCCGCGTGCAGAATCCAGGCCCTCCCTCCACCACGGCTAGATGTGTTGAACAGCACTGTGCTTTAGTAGTGATGTGTTCCATTCTGAACCGTAGGATATCAGTTCTAGCGGATGTTGTTGGTGCAGTATCAAATGAGGAGGACATGTAGATGTACACTAGAAGCATGCAGCTCTGTAGATGTCTAACTAGACAAGCTAACCCTGGGTAATGAGGTAGTATTGAGGTAGTACTGAAGTAGTATTGAGGTACTGTAATATTGAGGTATTACTGAGGTACTATAGTATTGAGGTAGTATTGAGGTACTGTAATACTAAGGTACTGTAGTATTGAGGTAGAATTGAGGTAATACTGAGGTACTGTAATATTGAGGTAATACTGAGGTACTGCAATACTGAGGTAATACTGAGGTACTGTAGTATTGAGGTAGTATTGAGGTAATACTACTAATACTGTAGTATTGAGGTAATACTCAGGTACTGTAATACTGAGGTAATACTGAGGTACTGTAGTATTGAGGTAAAACTGAGGTAATACTACTAATACTGTAGTATTGAGGTGAAACTGAGGTAATACTGAGGTAATATCACTAATACTGTAGTATTGAGGTAATACTGAGGTACTATAATACTGAGGTAATACTGAGGTACCGTACTGCCATTCAGCAACTCTGCAATGTTGGCACGAACAACTTGTTTACCACATGAGAGAGTTGTTTAAACAGACAGAGACTGGCAGCCTTCAGATGTTTCTATATATAGTTCACTCAATAATACTCTGCCCTTCATCTGTTTGGTTTACCATGTGTAACAAGATTATTCATGTGAAAGAATTTAACCATCAACAGCATGTCTCTCTCTCTACACATCTCAAAGAACCGAGGGCAACTCTGAGCTATTGCAGGAAACATGAAGCAAAATGTAGCTGAATATAGTTTCTTTATAAAAGGGATGACACAGCATTTTCATGAAAAGAGAGTAGGGTTACGGTTAGGTTCTGGAAGGAAGGTTAATGTTTGGTGAACCATGTGATTTAAGACAGACCACAGAGTTCTACATTATAGTGACGTAGAGACATCGTTACTGGGCGTGTTGAGCTTAAACTGCATTGATGGTGACGACCTCTATTCTGTTCAAAATACCCATTAATGATAACTACGTCATTGTAATGTGTGTGTGTATATATATATATATATATATATATATATATATATATATATATATATATATATATATATTTGGTGTATATACACTTTTTAATGTTCTCTAAATCTAGAGGTAATTTAGGTGATAATGGCATTAGAAGATATGTGGTCAGGTACTTGATGATATACAGTATAATTCCTATTACATTATATTTCACTGCTTTATTGTATTGCATACAGTATATGTGACATTAGATGGTAAAGAACCGTTCCATTACCCTGGCACCCCATATACTGGAACTTAGTCAACTGTGAGAAAATTAATTATCAGCAAAAAATATATTATCTGCAAAAGGTTTCTATCCTGTAAAACAGAACTCAGAACTCCTGTATTGTACAGTGGAGGCTGGCGGAGGTAGAAATCAGAGGATGGGCTCATTCATGGAACGGAATGAGGACTGGTATCAAACTTTGATTATTCTGTTCGATTATTCTTTATTCTGTTCCATGCATTACAATGAGCCCGTCCTCAGATTTCTACCTCCCCCAGCCTCCCCTGGTATTGTAGCTTATTAAAGTGTACTAACACTCCAAACCTATAACACTGTTCAGCACTTTAGTCTTAAACAACCAACCTGAGGGCTTGGTTCATTAACAATGTGAAATAATAACACTAATATATACTTGTATCTGTCACTATATAAGAGGTTGTAGGTGAGCTGAAGAGATATACTGTGTGTGTGTGTGTGTGTGTGTGTGTGTGTGTGTGTGTGTGTGTGTGTGTGTGTGTGTGTGTGTGTGTGTTATAACATTGCCTGTCTGGTCCAGGTTTCTTTTGTATTTTGTTCTATTATGATTGCAGGTAGTTCATCGAGGTATTGTTTTGTTGTTATGTTTTTGTAATTTGTTTTGTAAGCCTCAATATATGAAGAACAACAGAGTGTCAATGTAGCTATCAACCAGAAATATGAACTTTATCGCTGTGTTAATGTTCTGCTGTGCCCTGTATAAGAGTAATATTTGAAAATGGAGTGTTTTTAATCACAAAGGCAAAAATGATGTAGAAAATCTAGTTGAAAATCGAATTTCTTTCTCGAAACAGAGTGTTCAGAATGCATTGTGATCCATGAATGACTTGTTGGGTTTATTTAGTGTGACGGGAACGTCGTGTTTGCTGAGAAGTACAAAGGTCCCGTCAAACAGGGTTGGTTGAAACAGACGACATGACGGTGTATGATAATATTGGAACGTGACTGGCTTGCAATCAGGTTAATCAAAAGAAATCGAAATTAATTAATTGAAGAACAAGCATTTTTTTTGTATTATTATGTAATAGCAGGGCTTTTAAGATATTTTAACTTTGCTATTAATCACTACCAACCGTGCTTTTAATACCATTCCTATATTGTGTGAATATTAACTATAATAACTGTTTGTAATAGAAATCAGCTGTATTCAATTGTGCAAATAAAATGTCTGATATACAGTATAGTATATATATATATCAACATGATAATATGTGTGGACATTATTGTTATTGCATGCACCCAAAAACATATCAGGAAAACTGCGATTCCCAAATTGATTGGTTTGATGATCGATGCACTCATTGGCAAATCATTAACAGCTAAAGCTTTCGGCGAATGGCTCAAATTCATTCTACCTTGAGTACCTGGACAGAGAGGGGAGACTGGTGGAGGTAGAAATCGGAGGACGGGCTCACTGTAATGCATGAAACGGAGAAAGGAATGATATCAGAAACGTGTTTGATACCATTCCTCTTTCCGTTCCATGCATTTCAATGAGCCCGTCCTGCGATTTCTACCTCCGCCAGCCTCCCGGGCGCTAGTTCGTAGGGGCTACTGTAGGTTATTCCCTCAAACTCTGCGTGACCCGGGAGGTGTAGCTGGACCTCACCCAAGGCGGTGTGGCGGACTCGGGTGACATTATCGACTGCTACTGACTTTGCACCGTTCTTTTGCGCAAAGCTCCACAGCTACAGGTAGGTCTGCCGACGTCTCTCTATCATTTCAATTATTCAAACAAGGCAGCATGTTGGTGGTTCTCCGTTTTAGACCTTGGTAGTTTTAACCCTTTTAGTTCTGTGAACCCCAGAATGGTTGACACAGATACTGTTTCACTTCTTACTGTGTAAATTGCTCCTCTCCTCTGGAGGTCGTGACGGTTACGTTCAAGTGCTTCTTGAAGCCGTTTCTTTGGCAACGAATCTATTTTTAGACTCGGAGCAAATCCGTGCTTATGCTGCCATAGAATGTGGATGCTTTGGGGGGAAATACAGCAGGGACTAGGGAGTAGGTAACAGAGCATGTTTGTGGGAGGGTACTGTCAGTATTCCCCTGGTGTTGGGGACCCTCAGTGTGCAGGCTTTAGTCAAGTGTTCATAGAGCATAGACGGTACAGGCCCATGATTGGCTGAGTCAGGTCTGTGATTGGCTGAGTCAGGTCTGTGATTGCAATGGGAGCACCAAAGGCCTGCGGACCCTCAGGGGACGCTTGGCTCTTACCGGGATTAAAGCCTGGCTGTGCGAGTGAGAGGCTGCATCAGAATGTATTCTTATCATCTTAGGTAACAGTGTTTGTGTGTGTGTGTGTGTGTGTGTGTGTGTGTGTGTGTGTGTGTGTGTGTGTGTGCCTTTGTGTGTGTGCCTTTGTGTGTGTGTGTGTGTGTGTGTGTGTGTGTGTGTGTGTGTGTGTGTGTGTGTGTGCACGCGTGTGCGTGTGTTTGTGATTGTGTGTGTGTGTACGCACAATGTGTGCGTGTGTGTGTGCGTGCGCGCATGTGTGTTCCATTCCACAGATCCCAGAGAACTGGTCTTCCCTGGAGGACTAACCCCTGCAGCAGGAGATGATGATTGGGACCGAGGGTGACTCCCACCTTCCTGCCTCCTGGATGAAGGGGCTCCTCTGGTCCTGCAGGGACCCCTCTTCTCTCTGGGAGTCTCCCTGCCTCTGCCCTCCTCCTCTTCCCCTCAGCCCCCCTCCTCCTCCCCTGTGCCACCAGCGCCTCCTGCTGGCCGTCCTCGTGCTCTGCGCTCTGGCGGTCATGGTGCTCCTCCTCCTGTGGAACTACCAGTGCCTCATCGTCACACGCATGTGCCAGGGCCACGACGAGAGCTCCGCCTTCCCCGCATGGAGCCGACCGGACACCCGGGACTGAACAACACACACACACACACACACACACATAACACACACACACACACTCACACACACATACATAGAAATACTATTCATTATATTCCTTTCAATTCATTATATTTTATATAACCGATTAGAATGTGTTGTATATGAATCAGTGTTTGATACCGTTCCTCATTCCAAGAATCCATGCATTACAACGAGCCCGTCCTCTGATTTCTACCTCCACCAGCCTCCCCTGATATGAATGCACACAACGGAACAGATGGATGCTGAAAAGACAGTGTGGCCCCCCTACCCTGTGTGTGTGTGTGTGTGTGTGTGTGTGTGTGCATGCAAGTGTGTATGTGTGTGTGCCTGCGTGCGTGCCTGCGTGCGTGCATGCGTGTGTTATGTGTGTGTGTGCATGCATGTGTGTGTTATGTGTGTGTGTGTGCCTGTGCGTGTGTGTGTTATGTGTGTGTGTGTGTGTGTGTGTGTGTGTGTGTGTGTTATGTATGTGTTGTGTGTGCGTGTGTGTGTGTGTGTGTGTTTGTGTGTGTGTGTGTGTGTGTGCCCCTGTCTCTGTCAAATGGCTCATGGCTCTGTGGCCAGGTGGTAGGACACTCATCACATCACCGCAGGGTTGCTGGTTCAATCCCCAGCTCCAGCTGACCTCTCTCCATCGTTTACACAAGCAACAGCCAAATGGACTCTCAATACGCCACACGGCATCTCTAGCTGTGGGTTAGCAACACTGACTATCCTCTGCCTGTCCCTGCCTGTGAGAAGCCTACTATATCTCTCTCTCTGTCTGTATTACTCGTCCATAATTACCATTCATGCCATGTCGACGTGTAATTATCATGTGCATAATTAACATCTTCATTTGACTGTGCGGCGGAGAGCAGGGACTGAAATAGGCTGTGCGGAAGGGAGAGGACACCAGGGTAATTACAAAGCCGTGATTAAGGACAGACAGTCATGTCTGCATGACATGGTATTTGTTATGAAAATAGAAAAGAGCAGAAAAGATAATATTGTCGCCGGCCTGAATTGACACACTGTGTGGGATTCAGAGCATATTATAAGCCACCAATACACTGGAATACTACTGAAATATTCTCTTATGGGTCAAAATATAATAGATGTTTTTTTTTTGTTATATACAAGGAATCTCATTATGAGTTCAAATCTGTTTAAATCACTGAAATCTTCAATGCTTTTATTGTAGACCAAAACAAGCTGAATTTGGAGTTGGTTCCCGGCTGAATGTCTTGTAAAACAAAGTCTTGTTCACAATTGATGAACCTGACGTGAGCCCACAGCCTGAGCCCTCGATATGTTATAAACACCAGTGGTGGCTAACTTGACTGTGTTCATGTGTTTTATTGTGTTTTATTCCAAAACAAACACAAGGAACCTGTACAACACCAGCGGCAGTGCATTGCTGCCATCTAGTGTTGGTATTGAGTCCTGAACGTACACACACATACACACGCAGGCGCACACGCACACACACACACACTCAAACACACACATACACACGCAGGCGCACACACACACACACACACACTCAAACACACACACACACACACACACACACTGTGGAATGGAATGCATCTCATATTTCTATCAAAACTTAAGAAAAACCTACAAAATAATGTCTAGGCGAGGTAATGGGTGTTTGAAATGCACGCAGCCTCTCCAGCTGCGGCTGAAGCGTTGTATGAAATAATTATATAAAGACAAGAAATAATGATGTGCAGAAGTAACCGAAAAAGGGAGATTGTTTTGTTTAACCTTCGATAGTGCGGTTGCCAGCCAGGCAGATGCATTTGAAGGCTGTTCTCAATCATTCCACCGACAGACCTCCCGTTGGTCCATATGCAGCTCGACCTCGCAGCGGGGGGATGGGGGAAAGGCGGCGCTGCGCGTGAGAGAGAGAGAGAGAGAGAGAGAGAGAGAGACTGCCGGGATCCGATGACATCAAAGGCGCCGCGCGCGCCGCTACTGTTCGGACCCGCGTCCTCCCGTGGACCTCACCGGACCGTGGATCTCACCGCACCTTGTATGATCTGTGATTGAACTCTCAGGAAAGTTGTTTCCGTTAAGTTATATAGCATAAGTACCGGAGAGGTGAAACACAGCTTTGTTGAACGGAGTTCTATTTTTGTTGTATTTAAATGTGAGTCCTCAGAGAGCTTCAGAGGAAATCCAACAGTTGTAGAATAAGATAGATAGATAGGTACTTTATAACTGTGAAGTTATTACCGTGCGTTTGGAAACACCACCGTATCGGGAGGAACGGACACAGTATGAAGCCTACAGGAGATCTACTGATCATCTTATGAGAGCTACATAGTTTATCTCTCCGGTTAAGCGCAATATTAATATATTGAGATTGTATTTCTGGAGGACCCGGACCACAGCCAACATGTCCTGGGAAATGAAACTCTGCGTGATGATGCTTTTATGGACCATCAGAACTTCTGAGAGCTTCCCCAACAAGCCCGACGGCGCTGATGTAATCGATGATGTGATCGATGAAGAATTCACCGATCCGTTGGATTATGACCCGCTGGAGGAGGACGAGTTTGACGATAGAAACGGGACCGATTGTGGCGAGTGTGTACCAGAGTTGTGCCCGGAGGCGTTGGGGTGCCGGGCCGGGCTGGTGCTGGACGGCTGCGGCTGCTGTCAGGAGTGCGGGAACCTCGAGGGACAGTCGTGCGACTTCGGCGACAGTAACGTCTTCTACGGGCTGTGCGGCGCGGGCCTCCGGTGCCGGGTGGACGACCAGAACCTCGGGGAGGGAGAGGTGGCGGAACCGGTGTGTGTGTGTCAGTCGCAGGACGCGCTCTGCGGCTCGGATGGAAGGACGTACATGAACCTGTGTCAGTTTAAAGAAGCGTCGTTCTTAAATGGAGACCTCAAAGTCAAAGGCAAAGGGCCATGTAAAACAGGTACATTATTTTCAGTGTTGGGAAAGCTTCTCTGTTTAACGAGATTACCAATTACTTTACCAGGAAAGAAATTGAACAACATTAAAGCTTCCCTTGAGAGAAATATAGGTTGTCAAACTAAAGCTCACTACATCGATGACTATTCCATCCAACACACGACACTCAGTTACTGACTGAAAGATGACCAGTCAGTGTGACAAAAAGCCTGTGACTGAAATTACTGAGAGAGAAAAGTTTTCTTTTGGAAAAATGTAGCGAGTAGTGACACTAGCTTACTACACCGCTACATGGCAAACAAGTAATTAACTACAGGAACAACTACTAGGATTTGAATTTAGTTTAACTACCACAAAGTTAGTGCAAAATGCAGTTAAACTGAGAGTTGAACTACATGTACTGGAACTACTCCCCAACACTGATAATTATTATAAAGCACCGTGAATGATTTCCGCTCTTCCGTTGGTCGGTGTAGAATCATAAACGCCGGTAATTGCTACTTCATCTTCAGACATGATGACTATAGCAGCAGAACCTCTGACCAAAGGTGCCGTGGGGACACTAACATCACGAGCAAGACACAACCAAAGCTCAAATCAACCTGTCACATAAATAATAACGAACCTGTATTTGAACACTGACGACACACACTTGTGTTTTGGTGTTACATCAATGGGAACATGTAAGCATGTTAGCCACAAGTGCAGCAGGCATTGGAGGAGTAGATTGGCCGAGTGTAACAGTTATGCAGCAACAGCTGTTTATAGAACAGATCCATAGAACAACAGCTGTCCATAGAACAGATCCATAGAACAGATCCATCGAACAAGGATAATGTGATTCCAGTGTGTTTTCTTTTGCTACTATGCAGTGTAAGCCTTGGGCTGCCTCAGGGCTGTCTGTCTCTCTGTCTGTCTCTGTCTCTGTCTCCCTCTCTCTCTCTCTCTCTCTCTCTCTCTCTCTCTCTCTCTCTCTCTGTGTCTCTCTGTGTGTGTGTGTGTGTGTGTGTGTGTGTGTGTGTGTGTGTGTGTCTCTCTCTCTCTCTCTCTCTCTCTCTCTCTCTGTGAGGAATCTCCCTCAACCCCCCCCCTCCCCCCCAGCTCCCAGATCCCAGATCCCAACTCCCAGCTCCCAGCTCCCAACAGCTCAGAGTTGGCTTGGGCTATAAAGGGGGTGTAGAGTGGTGGTGGGGGGGGGGGGGGGGGGGAGTGGTGGTGGGGGTGTGGAGGATTTATAGTTTCTAACCACCTCCAGGAGGATTTATGGTTTCAGCTCCAGGAGTCTAGCCTCGTCTCTCAGGAGCTGTGGGAGAGGAAACGGCTCGTAAACACCCCTCTCAATCCCTCTCAACCGCTGGATTCCAAAGACGACCTGTATCCCCTAGGCCCTCCCCCTTCCCCCACCCCCTACACTCTACCCCCTCCCCCTAGCCTCTACCTCTACCCTCTACCACCTCCCCCTAGCCCCTACCCTCTACCCCCTACCCGCTCCCCTATAGCCCCTAGCCCCAACCCTCTATCCCCTACCCTCTATCCCCTAACCTCTACCCCTACCCTCTAGTCCCTAGCCCCTACCTCCTAGCCTCTACCCTCTATCTCCTACCCCCTAGCCCCTAGCCCCTACCCTCTACCCCCGAGCCCTTCCCCTCTACCCCCTACCCCCTACCCTCGGCGCTGGGGGTTGGTTTGGAACCTAGCCCACACCCAGCCCTAGCCTCTACCCCCTGCCCCCTCCCCTCTAGCCCCTACCCCCTCCCCTATAGCCCCTAGCCCCTAGCTGGGGGAAGGTAGGGTAGGGGCTAGGGGTTGGTTTGGAACCCAGCCAACACCTTTTCTCTCCTCTCCCCCCTCAGTGCCCATCATCAAGGTGCCCCCCCAGAGCCTGGTGAACGTGACAGGCAGCAGCATGGTGTTCCTGTGTGAGGTGTTTGCCTTCCCCATGGCCCTGGTGGAGTGGAGGAAGGATGGCAGGGACGTCATCCTCCCCGGGGATGACCCTCACATCTCTGTCCAGGTGACCCACACAGCTAACATCAGATAGCTGCCAGGGGAGGCTGGCGGAGGTAGAAATTGGAGGACGGTCTCATTGTAATGCATGGAGTGGATTGAGGAATGGTATCAAACACACATGCCCCATGGTATAAAACATGTGTGTTTGATACCGTTCCTCATTCCATTCCATGCATTACAATGAGCCCGTCCTCCGATGTCTACCTCCACCAGCCTCCACTGATCACATGGTACTTTATTAATTTCCAAAGAGGATGTCTGACTGCACCAGCCCATACAGGACCAACGGCAAACACCAGGAACACACTTCCACAAAAGTGACACAACAATGATAATAAACACTAATGAACACCCAAGGCTATGATGAAACATCCTCAAGGCTAAATGGACGTCAACCGTCCTCTGCTGCTCTTTCTGTCGTCTCAACACTCCTGTCACTCACATCGCAGTAGAAATATGCAGCACAAATGGAGGAATTGTCTGTATTTCCGTTTCACATGTTTGACTTCACTACGGTAAGCACCAAGGGACCGGTTTCACAAGGCTAGATTTAGCCTGAAGCATGCTCAGTGGATTAACTCCAGGATTTGGCTGAATGTGTATCCAGGAAGCGCCCCCTTACCGCACAGGAAGTACTCAGCAGTACAACCCATGAGGATCGTGACAGGCTGACGTGCACTTTCGTTTGTCCAGGGGAGGTTGCTGCGGGTAGACATCAGGAGAGGCTGCTGGTGGTAGACATCAGGGGAGGCTGGTGGGGGTAGACATCGGAGGACGGGCTCATGGTAATGGATGGAACGGAATCAGGAATGGTGTCATACACATATCGAAACACACGTTTGATGCCGTTCCTCATTCCATTCCGTTCCTTACAATGAGTCCGTCCTCCAATTTCTACCCTGACCAACCTCTACTGATGTCTACCCCCAGCAGCCTCAGAGTGTATTATCTGTGTTCAATTGGAACCCTTGGTTCTAAGAGTGTATTCTCTGTGTTCTACCGGAACCCTGGGTTCTAAGAGTGTGTTCTCTGTGTTCCGTCGGAACCCTTGGTTCTGAGCGTGTGTTTTCTGTGTTCTCTGGGTCAGTCTCGCGGCGGGCCCCTGAGGTTTGAGCTGTCCAGCTGGCTGCAGATCGAGGACGCCGCCCCGGTGGACGCTGGGACGTACCGCTGTGTCGCTCGGAACGACCTGGGCAGCGTCTCGGCTACGGCCGTGGTTGGAGTCCTGGGGTCAGGTGAGGAGGAGGAAACTGCCAGCTGCTTCATAAGGGGAGGGGCCTACCAGGGGAGGCTGGGGGAGGTAGAAATCGGAGGACGAGCTAATTGTAATGCATGGAACGGAATGAGAAGCGGTATCAAACCCACATTCCGTTCCATGCATTACAATGAGCTTTTCCTCCGATTTCTACCTCCCCCAGCCCACATGGATTAAAAAGTACAGGATGGGTCTAAGCAAGGGCTCTTACCTATCCCTGCATATCTACATTCATTTGGGAGAACGCAGAAGTGCATATTTCAGGGAAAGGGTGGAGAAATGGTATGCAGCAATACTTTGATGATAGTTTTAGCATCGGAGGATGGGCTCAACTGCAACAGTGAAGCGATTTGCTGCTGTAGGGTAATGGCTTGGGTAGGAAAGGGGAAAGGGTTAAAGGGCTGAGAGTTAGATCATCGTTATAAACATCTATAAATCCATTTTCACACTGTTGATAACTTCCTTCCTCTTCGTCGTCTTCTCTCAGATGAGATGGAGGCCTACCTGTCTGAGAACATGGCCGACATGATGGACTACAACCCCTCCAGGGACTATGAAGAAGATTACTACTAACGCCCGGTCACTGTGGCCCAGACGGATGGACCTCACTGAGGACACTCACAGCACAGTGCTGACTCAACATGGAGGTCCTCAATGTTGTTGTACTGTAGACTTTTACTCTCTCAGATGCTCGTTTAACTCACTAACTGCCAAATAATCCCGGAACACTCACCACCTAGAATGCTAAGTGTTTTATGTGACATTTACCTAGCAACAATACTTTGATTGGCTACAAAATGGAGCATCATAATTTATGTATTTTTGTGGTGAACAAAGTCACCCTTGGCACTCTAGAATGTTGACAATTTGGACGACTTTATTCCCTCTCAGCACTAAAAACGTAATTCTCAAGTGTATTACAATTACAGAGGGTTGGAAGGGGAGAGGGTTGGAAGGGGAGATGTTTGAAGCTCTCTTGATGTGACGTCTAACAGCTATGAGACTTCACGTCCCCCCGGGGATCAATAACCATATTAATCAATCAACGGAGGGGATGACGTCAGACAGTTGTTTATTGACTCGCCCCCCCCCCCCCCCCCCTCCAGTGTATATGTAATATAAGTCAACACGGAGCACACAGAGGAATGAATGTCTCTTTGTCCAGACGCTGTTCTAAACCCTTTCCCCTGTGACTATAAGCCACATTCCAAACCATATGAAAGGAACGCTGTCTTACAGGAGAGGGACTCAGACCGTCTCCTGCCCCCTCCCCGTCCCCTGCACTCTCCCCGTCCCCTGCCTGTCTGGTAGGGGGTTTAGCTCTAGCCCCGCCTGGGGACTATGCATGTGTGCATCCCATCCAAGATGGATCTGATCTTGGTTCTGGAATGTCAGTGCGTTATTGTTTTTCTCAGAACTGGAATGTAAGAATGTGCTTTCAGGTTGATTCTGAGAACTGGTCCCAGATCTGTACTGTACGTGCTTTGGCCGCCTCCTCTACTGTCACTGTAATGCTGACCAGATAAGGCATGATTGTTGGCCGAAGCACAAACTGTATTGATCTGGGACCAGGCGATCTGTGTTAATCTTTCTCTGTAGCGCTAGGACAGATGTGTCTGCCAGTCCAGATCTCTTAGAGGAGAGAGAGAGAGAGAGAGAGAGAGAGAGAGAGAGAGAGAGAGAGAGAGGAGAGAGGGGAGGAGGAGCGAGAGAGAGACAGATTTGGAGCAGCTCTGGAGGAGAGAGGAGAGAGAGAGAGCAGCTCTGGAGGAAAGAGGAGAGAGAGAGGGAAAGAGAGAGCAGCTCTGGAGGAGAGGGAGATAGAGAGAGAGGCTGTCTCTAGAGGAGGGGAGAGAGAGGAGGAGGAGAGAGAGAGAGAGGCCAGCTCTGGAAGAAGAAAGACAGAAGTCCACAGCTGGTTTTAATGTTACAGGGAGCTCACTAGGACGGACATGAGGAGAATCTCTAGCTCCTTTGTGTTCTAATGTCAACAAAGACCTCCTCTGCTGGACTTCCTCTTTTGACAGATTATGAACTAGTTCAGACTTGATCTATGAATAACAATCGTTCCTAATACACGGAAGGAAGCAATGTCAAGGCTGAGAATATGAATCATATTTTATAACACAAATGTTAAGTTGTGTTACGCAACTACGAAAATACTGTATAGAGGATACAAGCAATATTATCATTACAATATAGGCCTATCTAACCATATCAAGAAGGAGATTATTACCTCCATTGACCACCAGATGCTGAACAGATACTGAGACGTTATGAAACAATGACGGATTTGTTCTCCGTACTGTAACTGGGTAATGCGTTCCAAGATGTTGGAGAAAAGAAAACAGAGGAAAATATGCAATAAATGATGAGTAATCATAAACAGAGTCTCAGAGTGAGTTTCCCTGCCAGAGTCCCATCAACAACACAGACTGGTGGAGTGATTACAGTCCAGCATGATGTCCATCAAACAAGGGCTTTGGACCTACTCTCACTTTACCCTGCCTGTCTGTCTGCCTGTCTGCCTGCCTGTCTGTTTGTCTGTCTGTCTGCCTGCCTGTCTGTCTGTCTATCTGTCTGTCTGTCTCCTGAACTTTTACATTACCCTGCCTGTCTGTCTGCCTGCCTGTTTGCCTGTCTGTCTCTCTGCCTGTATGTCTGTCTGCCTGCCTGTCTGTCTGTCTGTCTGTCTGTCTGTCTGTCTGTCTGTCTGTCTGCCTGTCTGTCTAACTCTCACATTACCCTGCATGCCTGTCTGTCTGCCTGTTTGTCTGCTTGCCTGTCTGTCTGTCTGCCTGTCTGTCTGTCTGCCTGCCTGCCTGTCTGTCTGCCTGTCTGACTGTTTTCTGCCTGCCTGTCTGTCTGTCTGTCTGTATCTGTCCTCTCTATGTTATTTCTAGCAGCCATGGCCCCTTAATTTGAGGAACAAATTCCAGTCTAGGAGTACAGTACAGTAATTCCCTCCAACTGTCTGGATCACATGGTTTCCCGTTTCTGGAAAAAGCAGCATCAGAGGTGGTATCAGGAGAGTGTGGTTCTGATGGGCGCTGGGCCCTGGGTTCCCCTAAGCTCCCCCTGAGCCAGGCTAATATCCTGCCTCCACACTGGAAACACATTACTGGCAGCACTGGGACCAGAGGTTCAGGTCTGCTACCACAACACAGCCAGAGGTTCAGGTCTAGACTAGACACAGAGGTCCAAGTTAGACCAGACACAGAGGTCCAGGTTAGACCAGACACAGAGGTCCAGGTTAGACTAGACCAGACACAGAGGTCCAGGTTAGACCAGACACAGAGGTTCAGGTCTGCTACCACAACACAGCCAGAGGTTCAGTTCTAGACTAGACACAGAGGTCCAGGTTAGATTAGACACAGGCGCTGGAAAACATAATATACATTCACGACTCAACTGGTTTAACAGAGCTGAGGGAGGGAAGGGAGGAGGGAGGGAGGGAGGGAGGGAGGGAGGGAGGGGGGAGGGAGAGAGAGGGGAGGGCAGACGGACGACGACTACCTTAGGTTTGCAGTAGGAGACAATGAAAGCACGTAAATACCAGCATTGGCACATGGTAACCATTGGCAAATACCTCTCCTAAATAATTACCTTCAATAGATCTAAATAATGAAAATAGGTTCCAGACCTCTCCACCCTGCCCATGCCCCTAGATACCATACACCAGGGCACACATCCACAAGATTTATAGACCATGTTTATTTTGGGATTAAAGAGTTCTAGAAATGTACAAAAAGATAGCAGGAGAAGAAACATCCTTTCTGAACAAAGAGAGATTATTAAATATATGTCCACAAAGAAACCTTTGAGTCTGCCCAGATGTGGAACGCTAGGATTAGCATGCTAGCAACACCTCCTGCTGGACAGACTACTGCATTACAGTCTAAAACATCTGGGAGGCAGTGGAGGCTGGTGGAGGTAGAAATCGGAGGACGGCCTCATTGTAAAACACACACACACACACACACACACACACACACACACACACACACTCACTCCGGAACACAAATGCAAAAACGCACACTCAGAAATGTACACACACACATACACATGGTTGAAATCGGAGGACGGCTTCTGATTTCTACCTCCACCAGCCTCCCCTGCTGTAATATCGTAATATTATCATAAGTGTGTTGAACACCTTCAAAGACAGCAGAATGTGGTATGAACATTATTTGAATATGACTATTAAAATACCTAAATAGTTCTAAGGAGCATTGGGTGTATGCCAGAGAGAACGCCAGATCTCAGTCCGTGTGTGTGTGTGTGTGTGTGTGTGTGTGTGTGTGTGTGTGTGTGTGTGTGTGTCTGTGTCTGTGTGTGTGCGCGTTTCTGAGAGTGTGTGTGGGCATGCGTCTTCACTTCTCCCTGTCTGCCATCTTCACCATCACATTATCATATGGCGAGCTGCTGTCCTCTTCCTCCTCCTCCCCTTCCCCCGGGGGACGCTGTGTCTTCGGGGGGAAGGCCCTCTTGGGGGGCTTAGGCACGGCGTAGTCGTCCACGCTGGGGTTGTAGGGGTACTCGTGGCCATTAGGATCCTTCGCAGTTCCCATGATCCTCCAGGCGTGACCTCTGACCTCCTCTGGGTTATCATAGATGGAGGCGGGGCAGCCGGGCGCCATGATAACGACCGCGCAGCCCTCCGGTTCGTCGTAGATGTGCTCCGCCCGGGCGTAGGGGGCCTTGGAGGCCTCGGCCCTGCTGTATGGAGGCACGGTCGACCCCTCGGGTCTGGGGAACAGGGTTTTGGGGTCGCCAGGCCTGAGGCCCAGAAAGCCGGACCTCACAGCTGATTCGTCGATGCTGTCGTAGAGGGGGTCGGGGACGTTGACATCCTCCCGGCCTGACCTATCACGGACCGGGTCTGGGCCCATGCCAAAGTGGGCGGAGCTGAGCATGTCGGCCATGAGTTTCTTGGCGATGGTGTCGAAGGGGAGGGAGTAGTCGGAGTCATTGGAGGATGAGGGGTGAGGGGGGTGAGGGTGGGGGTGGTGGGGGCTGGGGGCATGGGGGAGTCTCTCCTCCTCCCCCCCCCTCTCCAAGGTCAGGCTGATCTCAGAGTAGGTTTGGCTCTCACTCAGCAGGGGGCAGCTGGAGATGTTCTTCACCTGGGGGGACAGGAGGGTCACATGATCACAGGGAGTTCACATGACATATAGAGCATGGGATGCAATCTGTAATCATTCTTCACAGTAAATCTGAACAAAACTGTGTAAAACTCCATCTCTAAGTATGTGTGTGTGTGTGTGTGTGTGTGTGTGTGTGTGTGTGTGTGGGTGTGTGTGTGTGTGTGTGTGTGTGTGTGTGTGTGTGTGTGTGTGTGTGTGTGCGCGTGCATGTGTTGCATGTGTGCGTGTGTATGTGTATGTGCGTGTGTGTGTGTTTGTGTGTGTGTGTGTGTGTGTGTGTGTTGCATGTGTGTGCGTGTGTGTGTGTGTGTGTGTTCTGTACCTGGTTGTTCCTACCTGGTTGGGGGGCAGGTATGGGGTGTGTGTGTGTGTGTGTGTGTGTGTGTGTGTGTGTGTGTGTGTGTGTGTGTGTGTGTGTGTGTGTATGTATGTATGTGTGTGTGTGTGTGTGTGTGTGTGTGTGTGTGTGTGTGTGTGTGTGTGTGTGTGTGTGTGTGTGTTCTAGACCTGGTTCTTCCTATGGGGGGAAGGTCTTGTGTCCAGGGTCAGACTCTTCACCCCCGTCAGGAGCTTCTCGGCGGGGGGCTCCAGCCAGGCCTGGGGGGGGGTCTGATGCCGCGCGGGGGGGGGGGCCCCCCTGTCTCTCTCCCTCTGCAGCGCAGCCTCGTTCACGGTGCTGTAGACGGCGCTGGGCTCGGGGCTGGCCGGCTGGGGGGGCTGCAGCCAGGGCAGAGGGGGCTCTGTCTCCTGGCCCGCCCCCCCGGAGGCCTGGCGCAGGAGGAAGGAGCTCCGCTGCAGGTTGATGGCTGACTCCACGGCCAGGAACAAGGCGTTGCCCTGCTTGGTGTCAAACTCAAAGCTGCCCTCGCCTGAGTCACAGCGCCGGCCTGCCTCGAAGGAGAACGTCACCTGAACAGGATGTCAATACATCAATACATTAATACATGATCAATACCAATGATCAATACATCAATACATCATCAATACATTATCAATACATCATCAATACCAATGATAAATACATCATCAATACCAATGATAAATACTTCAATACATGTATTGATGATACATGTGACCTACCTTGTCTCGTCCGAACCTTCGCAGGAAGCGGTACGGCCAGGTGAACAGGATGTCGCTGGTCTTTGGGTCTTTGAGGAGGAGGCTGTCAAAGTCTGTCCGCAGGACGCAGGGACCCCTGAGACGGCACCTGTCTGCTGCCTCTGTCCTCCGCACCACCACCTTGAAGTCCTTCACTGCTGGAGATATACACACGCACACGCACACGCGCATGCGCACACGCACACGCACACACACACACACACACACACTCACACACACACACACACACACACACACACACACACACACACACACACACACACACACACACAGTCAGAATCCCATCCCGATCCTTGGCCTCTTGTATGCCCAATGTGTAGGGATATATGAGGATACAGTATTCCTAATGGTGGGAGTGTAGGGATATATGAGGATACAGTAAAAGCGGTGTGCACTAAACTGGAGCATGCACAAACCAATGACAAATAAGGTAAATTAAATTGAGACTGCAAAGCTGTAGTATACTGTATAGTATGTAGTATACTGTATTTGCATTTCTCCAAAGGACACTTATGAGGAGCTGAATACACACAGAACTATCCTACTACTGCTGTAGTTGAATAACACTATGCTCTGTGGGTTCATACAGACTACACAGACACACACAGGCCTGCTGCCAGAGAGCTGGAGACACACACACACACACACACACACACACACACACACACACACATACAAGCCTGCTGGCAGAGAGCTGAGGCAGCTACGTTATGCGTTTCCACTTGTAAAGTAATTCAGATTTTAGAGCTGCATGAACAAGCTGGCTGCTGTGGTTGACATGATCCACCCAGCGAGGTTAGGAGGTAGGAGGTAGGGGCTAGGAGGTAGGAGGTAGGGGCTAGGAGGTCAGAGGTAGGAGGTAGGGCCTAGAGGTAGGAGGTAGGGGCTAGGAGGTAGGAGGTAGAGGCTAGGAGGTCGGAGGTAGGAGGTAGGGGCTAGAGGTAGGAGGTAGGGGCTAGGAGGTAGGGGCTAGGAGGTAGGGGCTAGTAGGTAGGGGCTAGGAGGTCAGAGGTAGGAGGTAGGGGGTAGAGGTAGGAGGTAGGGGCTAGGAGGTAGGGGCTAGGAGGTAGCGGCTAGGAGGTAGGGGCTAGGAGGTAGGAGATAGGGGCTAGGAGGTAGGAGGTAGGAAGTAGGAGGTAGGGGCTAGGAGGTAGGAGGTAGGGGCTAGGAGGTAGGGACTAGGAGGTAGGGGCTAGGAGGTAGGGGCTAGGAGGTAGGAGGTAGGGGCTAGGAGGTAGGGGCTAGGAGGTAGGAGGTAGGGGCTAGGATGTAGGAGGTAGGGGCTAGGAGGTAGGAGGTAGAGTCTAGAGGCTAGGAGGTAGGGGCTAGAATGTAGGGGGTAGGAAGTAGGAGGTAGAGGCTAGAAGGTAGGAGGTAGGGGCTAGGAGGTAGGGACTAGGAGGTAGGGGCTAGGAGGTAGGAGGTAGGGGCTAGGAGGTAGGGGCTAGGAGGTAGGAGGTAGGAGGTAGGGGCTAGGATGTAGGAGGTAGGGGGTAGGAGGTAGGAGGTAGAGTCTAGGGGCTAGGAGGTAGGGGCTAGAATGTAGGGGGGGAGGGAGAGAGAGAGGGTGAGAGAGAGAGAGGATGCAGGGTGGAGGAGATGCACTCCTTCTCATATAGCAGCACTTCCTCTGCCAACAACCAACAGAAACAGAGAAGGGACACTTCACTTCCTGTTGAGGCGACACATGCCCCGGAGCTTAAAATAGTCTTACTCCTGT
>NC_139661.1:13159390-13161890 GCF_951799395.1 Argentina silus
CATGCAGCTACAGATAGACATGCAGCTACAGACAGACACGCAGCTACAGACAGACATGCAGCTACAGATAGACATGCAGCTACAGACAGACATGCAGCTACAGATAGACATGCAGCTACAGACAGACATGCAGCTACAGACAGACATGCAGCTACAGAGAGCCAAGCTAGACAGGCGAGACAACAGGACCAAGTCGTTCACCAGGGGACAGACAACAAGACAACAGGACCAAGTCTTTCACCAGGGGACAGACAACAAGACAACAGGACCAAGTCTTTCACCAGGGGACAGACAACAAGACAACAGGACCAAGTCTTTCACTAGGGGACAGACAACAAGACAACAGGACCAAGTCTTTCACTAGGGGACAGACAACAAGACAACAGGACCAAGTCTTTCACTAGGGGACAGACAACAAGACAACAGGACCAAGTCTTTCACTAGGGGACAGACAACAAGACAACAGGACCAAGTCTTTCACCAGGGGACAGACAACAAGACAACAGGACCAAGTCTTTCACCAGGGGACAGACAACAAGACAACAGGACCAAGTCTTTCACCAGGGGACAGGACTGGAACCAGCATATCCAGTATTACTGCACTCTGACATCAATCTATTTCTCATGTGTTTCTCATGTTCAATACCCGTGAGAGAAATATCAGATTGTTTGCCCTCTGAACAAAGTCAAAACAAAACAGGTTCAACTGCTTCCCAGTCTGATACAGTATTCACAAAGGTTTGTTTTATGTGTTCTTGATTTTTAAATGGTCAAACAAACTTACAGTTACTAAACTAAGCAGTGCGGTTGGATATGGAGGACGTATCTTACCTTTCCAAAGCGTTGCTGCTGGAGGAACAGCATCCCCTGCTTCCTGATGTCCTCCTCCATGGTGCACCAGCGCTCAGTCTCTCTCTCACTCAACTCCTCTTTTAACTCTGTCACTTCCCCTCTCCTCTCCTCTCCTGTTGCTCCCCCTCTCCTCTCTCTTCTAGCCAAGTGACTTTCCTTCCTACCTAGCCACTTTCATCTCATCTCTCCTCTCCTCTCCTCTCCTCTCCTTTCCTCTCCTCTCCTCTCCTCTCCTGTCCTCTAACTCTGGTGCCTCTATTCTCCTCTCCTCTCTGTGTTTCTGGTGCCTCCCCTCTCCTCTCCTCTCCTCTCCTCTCTGTGTTTCTGGTGCCTCTCTCTCAGTTACGCAAACACCTCAAGTTCCCTGTCATGCTGACTTCCTGTAGCTAGGCCTGCATCAGCCGCTCACACTCTGTCTGGCAAAATACTGCCGAGTTTAAATGTGTGCGTGCGTGCGTGCGTGCGTGCGTGCGTGCGTGCGTGCGGTGTGGGTGTGGGTGTGTGGTGTGTGTGTGTGTGTGTGTGTGTGTGTGTGTGTGTGTGTGTGTGTGCATGCTGTAAATACCACAGTGATTGGTCAAGTGCCTTCAGGGCACATTGCAACATCATATGGGCAGCAATGGCCAGAGAACTTGGTTTAATGTACATTTTCCTTCCTGGTTTTGGGTCCTGTTTGTCTATGTCACTGGTATTCAGATGGTAGGCCAAGGCTATGCACAATGATGACAGGACTTACTGCTCCCTATCAACAAACATCAAAATAATTACATCTAGCCGTTTTATTATGATTATTATTATTATTATTATTATTAATAATAATAAAAAATTCATTTTCTATATCGCTTTTCTCAGTACTCAAAGACACTACATTCCATGGAGAGTTTTATTGAATAATTGGCACTTAGATAATGTCATGTTATAGTTGTAAGCTCTATTGATCATTCAGAGGCTGATTTGATCAACAGGCAGTAGTATAACGCCACCATGCATTTCAACATTTCATTTGACTACCGGCTGGTCTGTGGTCACGATGTAAAGCATCCTCTTCCTCTTCCTGTGTCAACTTTCCATCAGCTCAACACTTCAAGTTAATCATGATCACATTTTGGTTTAGAGTTTTAGAAATAAATGTTGCCGATGAATACATTTTGCCGATGAACAAAAATGACTAACTAACAAGAACGCAATGATTATTTATGATAAAACTCATGTCACTTGTCAAGAGTAACGGGATATCAAAGGGAAATGTAACGTGTCTGGGGTCAGTTTGGCGGAGTGGTGATCAACGGTGGAGATGAAGACGAAGAGCTGATTCCCCGGCCTCTTAAACCGGACGGGCCTATAATTAGTTAATTAATTCTGCTTTAATTTGATTGTTGATTATTTTATCTCTCTGTGTGTAGTATGTTATTTTGAACTATGATCTGAACATATCCACACAAAAAGGTGTTACCTATCCAATGGTATCCTGCTTTTGCATCTGATCGTCATATTTCTTATGTTAGAAGCAGGTTAGTTTGGTTCTGTTTTTTAGGGAAAAGTCTAACAGGGCATTCAGCAGAAGGGGTTAAGGTTTACATCCGTTACTAAGCAACGATGGAGGTGAGTAAACAGCTGATTTGTCTGCTAGCTGGCAAACTACGATCGC
>NC_139661.1:13166890-13169390 GCF_951799395.1 Argentina silus
GTCACATAAATGATAAATGTTTTACATGCAAGTCAACATAGGATAGGCTATCATGTGCACATCTCAACATGTTTGGCACTCATGCCAGATAGATTGACATCAGGGGAGGCTGGTGGAGGTAGAAATTGGAGGACACGTGTTTGATACTGTTCCTCATGCTATACCATGCATTACAAAGACCCCATCCTCCAATTTCTACCTCCACCAGCCTCCCCTGGTTGGCATAGACTAACCACCATTGTGTCATCCATGGTGGTGTTCCTCTAGTATGTCCCTGACCATAGAACACATGGCCCATAGAACCCTGACCATAGAACACATGGTCCATAGAACCCTGACCATAGAACACATGGCCCAATCCAGGGATTACACTGGAGAAGACCTGTTGGTGGGAATTATAATCTGTTGTAATCTATCATATTATCGAGGTAATTCAGGTTGGTTTGTATGGCTGTGATATCCACTGTACGCTGGGGCACATTCTGTCCGCCTGATTCAGTGGGTCAGGATGGGCGACTGTGATTGGTCAGGTCTGGTATTGGTCAGGATGGGGGACTGTGATTGGTCAGGATGGGGGACTGTGATTGGTAAGGACTGTGATTGGTCGGGATGGGGGACTGTGATTGGTCAGGACTGTGATGGGTCAGGATGAGGGACTGTGATTGGTCAGGACTGTGATGGGTCAGGCGGTGGTCATTATTTACCATGATTTATCTACGACTGACTGGGTTCGAACCCACGTCATCTGCGTGCCAAACAACTGTGTTAGCTCGCTAAGCTAAAGCCTAGACTGAGGGACATTTTCAGGTATCAGCCTACTTTAAGTTACTCATCATGTGTGTCTGACACCATTCCTCATTCCGTTTCATGCATTACAATGAGCCCGTCCTCCGATTTCTACCTCCACCAGCCTCCCCTGCGATGTACAGTAGCTATGTCTCAGGTCTCCCTGTCCTGGCGTACCAGAGAGAGACATCAGTTCTTTCTCAATCTCACTGATGAGTCACCATCGTCTCCCTCACAGGAGGCAGTCTCTGATTGGGTGGAATGACATTCCTGGGGGCTTCTTCTAGCAGGGATACTAGCTAGCCTAGCCTAGCCTACAGATACTTCCTGGTGGTAGCAGGGATGCCAGCTAGCCTAGCCTAGCCTACATATACTTCCTGGTGGTAGCAGGGATGCCAGCTAGCCTAGCCTAGCCTACAGATACTTCCTGGTGTTGTGGTACACCAACTGTGGAGATTAAATCAACTGCTTCTGTTCCTAGAGACTTCTATCAGGGATGATGTTGTGGTACAGAAGCAATGTAGATTAAATGAACTCCTGAGGGACAAACTCTATTGAAATCGTTAATTAATGCTTAATCTGGGTTTTAGAAACCTGCCCTCAGTGTTGCAATAACTGACTGTGTTTACACTGTTTTACTGTCTTACTGTTTTACACAGGGAAAGGTAATACTATGGTCCAATCCCAAACCCCCTCCCCTGGCCCCTACTCCCTAGCCCCTAGCCCCTACTCCCTAACTCCAAGCCCCTACTCCCTAGGCCGGAGCCCCTACTCCCTAGCACCTAGCCCCTACTCCCTAGCCCCTACTCTCTAGCCCCTAGCCCCTACTACCTATCCCCTACTCCCTTGCCCCTAGCCCCTACTCCCTAGCCCATCGCCCCTAGCCCCTACTCCCTAGCCCCTAGCCCCTACTCTCTAGCCCCTACTCCCTAGCCCCTACTCCCTAGCCCCTAGCCCCTCCTCCCTAGCCCCTAGCCCATACTCCCTAGCTCCTACTCCCTAGCCCCTACTCCCTAGCCCCTACTCCCTAGCACCTCCTCCTTAGCTCCTAGCCCCTACTCTCTAGCCCCTACTCCCTAGCCCCTAGTCCCCCTCCTCCCTAGCCCCTAGCCCCTCCCCATAGCCCCTCCCCTCCTCCCCCCTAGCCCCTCCTTAGCCATTCCCCCTAGGTGGTTACACAGTCTTTCTGTAAGACAGCAGAAATGTGAGACTCACGGCCAACCCCAAACCAGAGCTCTTACAGAATTGGACGTCAGCAATATGGTGAAAACTCCCCCTGGCCAATCAGAAGCCTTGTGGCCTCTTGCTTAGGTGGCAAATATTTACAGTCAGCTGACCTCTACAGCGTTTATAGGTCACTCAGTGATGTAGATGGAGGGATCCATAACAATGACCTTACACTGATCCCCCTCCGTTACCACGGTCAATGTAATGCATGAAACGGAATGAGAAATGTGTTTAATACCATTCCTAATTCCATTCCATGCATTACAATGAGCCTGTCCCTCGATTCCACCAGCCTCCCCTGTTGTACACGGTTATGACGTGGTGTTGTAGGGCTGTAGTCACAGTTGAACTGGACCCTAATACAGCCTTCACACTACAGTGCCGACCTGAACCGTACTGGGCTGGCTCAAATGTTTTGCTTTCATATTGTCCTTTCCAGCGCTGTTTCAGCTGTGGTGAATGCATAACCAGGCCGACCCAGTACAGC
>NC_139661.1:13184390-13191890 GCF_951799395.1 Argentina silus
ACACCATCCATCTGAAATCCTTAGAATAGTAGAATATAAAAGATCCCCCTCTCTCCACCTCTGCTTCCTCCTCCTCTCCACCTCCTCCTCCCAACTTGTCTTCCACCCCCTCTCTCTCTCTCTCTCTCTCTCTCCTTTATTCAGTTGCGGCTGGTTATTGTTATTATTATTATTTTAACAATGTGCAGTGAGACAAATAGACTGATACACCAGTCTGATACACCAGTCTGATATCTATCTATCTATCTGTCTATCTATCTATCTATCTATCCCTCTCTCTCTCTCTCTCTCTCTCTCTCTCTCTCTCTCCATTTCCCTTACTTGATAGACCAGACTGACTCTCCAGCCTGTAAAAGGCTATCTCTCTTTATATCTGTCCATCACTCTCCTCTCTTCTGCTCTCTTCTGTCCATCACCGTCCTCCTCTCCCATGACAGCCTCTCTCTGACAGCTGTGTGACACCACAGGATAGTGATGGTCCCTGACATGACAGGCTGTGAGATTTTTAGTTTATGTTATTTAACCTTTATTTATACAGGGGAAAACACACTGAGGCCAATGCCTCTTTTGCAGGTGCACCCTGTCCACAATAGCGGTACAATTACAAAACAACACATACAAAAATACAACACAGTAAAATATAGAAATCAATACATCACATAACCACAATATTTGTAAAAAACAATTATAGGGGCGCTCAGTGGCGTAGCACACTAAGGCGCATACCATATCATCGCAAGGTCCCTGGTTCAATTCCGGCCATCGACATATCCTGCATGTCATCCCTCCTCTCTCTCACCCATCCTTCCTGTCAATCTCTACTGTCTCTATCCCAATAAAGCAGAAATGCCCTAAAATATATATTTTTTAAAAAGAAAAAAAATTATGTTATATCAAGAGTAACAAAGCAGTGAGGTGCACCACAACTAAAAGCGTGATGTACTCTTCCTCCAGGCCTACTGTTAGGTCTGCACTGTAAACAGACACACGGCGACACCTAGTGGCCAGGACATGTTACTGCATGCCGCTTCTCTCCTGGTAGATGCAGCAGCATCTCCTGTAGAGTGTGTGATATCTCACGGTGTTGTCTCTGTTCTCAGGGTCCAACGCCTCCAAGTCCATCTATCTCCCAGCCTCCAGCAGGACCGGCCTGACCAGGGTGAGTCAAGGGAACCAGGCAGGGGAGGCTGCTGGAGGTAGAAATCGGAGGACGGGCACATTGTAATGCATTGTAATGCATTACAATGAGCCCGTCCTCCAATTTCTACCTTCACCAGCCTCCCCTGGTACACTGTAGTTATTCACCAAGTTGACAGGTGGTTGGCTGATACAGCAGGTGTGTGTTGGCTGATACAGCAGGTGTGTGTTGTGTTGTATTTGTAGCTCCAGTCTGCTGAGTTTACCTCCTCTGACAACGACAAAGCAGGGCCAGGTAGGAGCCTGTTCAATATCACTGCTTTTACTGCTGATTATCTACCAGCTGTAGTGTCCTGTGATCTGATTGGACAGCTGCAGTAAACTTGTGATCTGATTGTAGTATACTGTGATCTGATTGGACAGCTGTAGTGTCCTGTGATCTGATTGGACAGCTGCAGTAAACTTGTTATCTGATTGTAGTATACTGTGATCTGATTGGACAGCTGTAGTGTCCTGTGATCTGATTGGACAGCTGTCATGTACATTGTTGAACACATTCTAACGCAGCCTTTCTCTGTCTGTCTCCTTCACAGGTCTGCAGGTACAGTAGAAACGCTACCCTGCTTATTTTTTGTATTTCTCTTTAAAATATTTATCTTTTATTTTCATTGATATCCATTTACTTTCTACATGAATCCTGTATTCATGGTCATCAGAAGATGCAGTGTGATGTTCTAACAGTGGTGTTCCATGCCCCTGGGGGTCTGGTGTTGTCTGCTCTCTCCCCAGAACGGGGACTCCCAGAGGGTGAGGATGGACCGAGGCATCTCCCTGCCCAGCATGCTGGAACTGAAGGTAACACACTGGCTGCTGCTGGACACCCATCTCTGGTGGATCAATTGACTGATTGGTTGGTTGGTTGGTTGGTTGGTTGGTTGATTGATTGATTGATTGATTAATTGATAGAACAGAATGCTAAGGTACGCCTCTGGCTTTCCCCAATCTCAGTGTAATATCTCTCTGTTGTTCTAACCAGATATACCCATATTAGATCCCCAGTATAATATCTGACAGGGGAGGCTTGTGGAGGTAGAAATATATATATATATATATATATATATATATATATATATATATATATATATATATATATATATATATATATTTATATAATATATAATATATAATATATATTTCTCCAGATCTACCCGTACGAGATGTTGATCGTGACCCACAGAGGCAGGACTAAACTCCCCCCAGGAGTGGACAGGACCAGGCTGGAGGTAGGAGCCATTAGAATGTTGCTCTTATCCTATGACAGGACTAGGCCTCCTGACCCTTAACCTTTGACTCTCCTGTGCATCAGTTGTTCTTGTAGAATCAATCCAGATGTAACTCTTTCTCTCTCTGCCCTGTACACAGTTACAGTCATTTACATTTTGACATTGAAGTAATTTAGCAGACGCTTTTCTCCAAAGTGACTTACAATAAGTACATTTGTCTGCGTAAGTGAATCAACTATACATCAGTCATCGCCAATAAAACCTAAAAAGTGCCATCGGCAGTCACAGTGCTTTTTTTTTTTCAAGTTGTGGTAATGTAGGGTGTTAGGGGGTGAAGAGGTCTGAGGAGGAGAGGAGAGGGGGTGGATAGAGGGTGTAGGGTGTTAGGGGGTGGAGAGGTCTGAGGAGGAGAGGAGAGGGGGTGGATAGAGGGTGTAGGGTGTTAGGGGGTGGAGAGGTCTGAGGAGGAGAGGAGAGGGGGTGGATAGAGGGTGTAGGGTGTAGTCACAGACAGTCACAGTTACAGCCTTCTTGGACTAGGAAGCATTTTCTACAGAGATTCTCCTTTGACCATATTTAGAACATTTAGAACATTGTAGAATGTTCCAGAAGGTCTGACATGTGACCTGTTCTTTCCCCTTGCAGAGGCACCTGTCCCCTGAGGAGTTCTATAGCCTGTTTGGGATGCCCATCGAAGAGTTCCACCATCTCTCTCTCTGGAAGAGGAACAACCTTAAGAAGAGGGTGGCACTGTTCTAACGCTCGCTACAACCCTGACAACGCTCACTACTGACCCTGACGACGCTCACTACTGACCCTGACGACGCTCACTACTGACCCTGACAACGCTCACTACTGACCTTGACGACGCTCACAACTGACCCTCACGACACTCTCTAACGACCCTGACGACGTTACAGACCCTGCACCCCACTGACCAGGAGACAATGTTCACTACAGACCCCGCACCAACACAGACTATAAACTCAAACACAACCTAAGAAGAAAGGACAAAGGAATTGTAGTCGGGCATATCTGCAGCCCTGCAGGGTCCTTCAGACTTCCCTTCCTTAGGTCAAGTCCATAACAGTCTTTAGAGTCACAGCCTCTACTCGCTCACAGCCTCTACGCACTCACAGCCTCTATGCGCTGACAGCCTCTACGTGCTGACAGCCTCTAGTCGCAGCTGCAGAGTAGGAGCACTAACAAACCGACAGGAGCCTGGACCAAGCAAAGAGTTCTGGAGGACCTGGCGTTTGGTTCCTAGAGGCACAGGCTCACCATTAGACGAACAACATAATATTCCAATACTGACCACTGATGCACCTACAGAATGCTATCTTAGCTAGATAGTGCTAATGACAGTAAACTGATGATGTCCGATATTAGCCACTCTCCTAAGTCGCTAGAGTAGAACACTGCCACAGGGAAGCCATAGAGAAGACCACGTCAACCACCAAAATACCTTCAACCGGTAGAAGGATTCAGTTTAGAGATTTAGAAGCGCTAGACGGATGTTTTTAATCCCAATTCACTCAGCTAGATATTCAAGTTGCACTATGGTGATTCCTTATCATCATCTTTCTATCGATTACTCATGAGATAAATAGTTTAATGCATCAAAGAACAATTCAAAGTGTTTATCAATCATTCATGGACACTGCCTCCAGACAACTGTTTTTCTGTATGATTCTTCCTCATGAAATTAATAGTTTGATGCATAAAAGAACAATTGAAAGTGTATAGCCTATCAATCATCCCATAGAGATTTATTATAGACAAATGTTCTAAAGACAACTAAACTTCAGGTGTAGGTTTTGATAACATCATCAACATAACAATAGCATCATCATGTCTGCATGTTTACCCTACCTAAATACACACAAATTCTAAAATCATCCATGACCAATTTGCCTGACGCGGTACACCGTCTTGCCCACCCTAGACACCATGTCCCCGCGCTCCTACAGTGTGACTGGTATGTCTTGATGAAGTGCAGTTTTCCTGTTTTAAAGGAGATTATATGAAAGCGTATTCCTGAAGGCTAAGTTAGCTTCCAACGCTAGTGGAGCCCTAGCCTGAACAGCACTGCCCACTGCCCTGTTTTTACGTAACGTAACGTAGACCGACTTTCTACACCACTCACCCCCCCCCCCCCCCCCCACACACACACACACACAAACCCCTGGGGGACTTTGGAGTGTAACAGAATAATTCCTGAGGGGGGGGGGGTTAGACTTTTAGCATCGGCTAGTGTTGCTTTTGTGACCAAATGATGTGCAGCTATTTTTTTCTACCTAGAAAGTGGCATGTTATTTAGAAGAAGAACAAATAATAATCAATAAACAGCATCAATACCTGAATGTAGAGTAAATGAACACTTTCACTATCAGAGGAGAAGAAGAGAAGAGAAGAAGAGACGGTGAGAAAAGGGGGATGCTCTACGGCCAGAGGGAGGCCAGGAACATAGGACTGCCCATCACCTCTGATTGGACAACAGAGACAACAGAACAAGACACGATTGGCTGCGGTACGATTCCTTCCTCCTGTGCTGGCTCCATCCCCCGGCCCACACTGATGATGTCACAGCACTAGAACGACGCACCTGTCCACCTGTGACTGCTTGGTTCAGGGCTCAGCTGTGGCTCTGTCTCTGGTCCTATCAGAGAGGCCGGCTCTGTCTCTGGTCCTATCAGAGAGGCTGGCTCTCTGGTCCTATCAGAGATGCCGGCCGATAAGGATCACATCAACGAGCCCTTGAGGAGTTACAGTCGAGCAGGGAGATGATGTCACTCTGTCACACAGCTCCTAGACTGTCCTCGGAGGCTCCAGTATCTACAATCATAATCATAGTTCTCTGCACCACTGGGACGCCTGAAGACGCTCCCCTACAGACAATCTGACCCTTTCCACAGCACAGAGCCGAGCCAGGCCGCACTGAACTGGGCTGAGCTGGGCTGGCCTGGTTACGCATCCGACACGGCTGCTGTAACAGTGCTGGAAAGGACCTGGGGAGGCTGGTGGAGGGAGGTTGTAATGCATGGAACGGAATGAGGAACGGTATCAAACATACGTGCATTACAATGAGCCCGCCCTCTGATGTCTACCTCCAACCAGCCTCCACCGGTGTGAAGATCATATCTGAGCCAGCACAGTGTGGTTTGGGTCGGCCCTGCGGTGTGTGAAGCCACTCGATGTTCACAAGTTCATAAAGGTGATGCTTTCTGTGCTATATCTCACTGTATCAAACACTCCTGCTGCCTGTCAGGTATCAAACACTGCTGCATCCAAGGCATTACCACTGTCCCTGCTGTCACACACACAATGCTGCCTCTAAGGCTTTCCCACTGCTGCATCAACCATCACAGCTTCTCCTCATGCTTTGTAAATGTAAAAGTGTGCTGGAAAATAATTACATGAAACGATATTGAGTTTATTTCTGAGTGATTGGTCTGAATGGTCTGTAGTCTTCTAGATTTATTATTCTACTACTTTTTCTTTTTTTTAATCTGTAAAGTCATTAAAATACTGAGAGTTTGTTATTTTGATTGATCACGTAGTTAGATTAACCTGAGTTGATATGACTAATATATTCTGACAATAAGATTGTTTTGTGTATTTTTTTCCTTTTGTATTTGTGTTTTTCTGTTTTGATTGCGTTTCTACAGTGATACGGTGGGTTGAGCTCAGCTGTTGTACATTATATGGTGTGTTATGATGAAACTCAAGAGTGTAAAACACGATAATAAATTAGCAATGAAGGCATATTTTCACATTTGAATGAAAGTTCAAGAAGACTGATATGTGACGATGGATGATGATTCTAATAAATGATGTTTTTTGGTTTGAGGATCATGTTTCTTCTGTCTGTGTTTACTGCATTTACTGCAAATGTAAGCAACTTATTTCTGTCGGAGAAAGAGAAAGCGCTCACAACCAATAACATCCTTGTGTGTGTGTGTGTGTGTGTGTGTGTGTGTGTGTGTGTGTGTGTGTGTGTGTGTGTGTGTGTGTGTGTGTGTGTGTGTGTGTGTGTGTGTGTGTGTGTGTGTGTGTGTGTGTGTGTGTGTGTGTGTGTGTGTGTGTGTGTGTGTGTCCGCCCCTAGTGGTTGCATTGACTTCTGAGAGAGAGAGAGAGCGAAAGGGGAGTGACTTTCGTTGATCGCTTCATTGTATGATCCTGGTTGTAACGGAGCGTGTTGACAGAGTTGTTACCGGACTCATCACCTCATCCCGAGCCCGTTTACCGTCGGAGAGAAGACCAGCGGGCCATACTGGACAGCGCTATGACATCCGGACAAGACAGATACAACTTATCAGGGAAGCTTTAAGCATCGTCAGAAATGGACAAACAAAAAGGTATCTTATCTGTCTTTCTATCTATCTATCTATCGATAAATTACTCTCCGTGGCTGTTAAGGACTTCAGGGGGCTGCAATCAGCAGTTTTCACGTTCAATCATGTAGGATTGACAAAATATGCGATTTTATGTTTCACCAAGTTAGCATACGGCCATCTGTTGCTCCAACTTGCATCGATAACATCAAATACTTGTGTGTGGCTTGGACCTAACCCGTTTTGCGATCTCTCCCAAGTGTTTTCAGTGGGGCCCGCAAGGCTGGATTGAATGTAGCAGATAGAAAGGTGCTAAATAGAGTGGACTGATGTATTCTAATCAATCTCTCTCTCTCTCCCCCTCTCCCCTCCTCCCCTCCTTCTCTCTCTCTTCAATGAATGCAGTATGCAGTGCCTGTCCTAAGTGTAATTGTTAAATTGTTAAATGTATTTAATTGATCACTCAATTAGGCTAATTAGTTGGACTTTCTTAATCATGACATGATCTGATGATGTCTGTCATGTTGTGTTGACTGTATGGTGTTATTAGCTGATGTGAAGGTTTAAGTTGTTTCACAATGTTTCCCTCTCTCTCTCTCTCTCTCTTCCCCCCCCCCCCCCCCCCCCCTCAGTGGTCTTGTTTTTAGAGGCCTTTATCATTCTAATGGAATGTATGTAATAGCAGAAGAAAAAGCAATCGGAAATACCCTCCTCTCTCCCCTCTCTCTCCCCCCCCCCCCCCCCG
>NC_139661.1:13194390-13244390 GCF_951799395.1 Argentina silus
ACAGTGTTTGTTTAATGACTTTGTTTTAGTGTGTCCTTGTCACATGTGTCTGTCTGAAGGACAGGATAGGCTGTTCAAAGAGCTGAGTCATTACTGCTGCTACTCAAACTACACCCTTATGCTACTACTGTCACTGTTTTATTATTATTGTATTATATTGTATTGTTGATTGTTGTTGATTGAGGAGCAAGATCCCAAACCATTTCACTATATCAATTATGGCTGTATGCAATGTACGTGACGAATAACATTTGATTTGATTTGATTTTGAGGTAGCTCAGGTGGGGAGTCATACATGGTTATCAACACAGTCAATGTTAGATTAATCAGCTTGTGATTGAAGAACATTTATGAAGGCCTTTTATGTAATAAGCTTCAGTAGAGATCAATACCTAACAGGTGTTCAAGTGAAAGAACAGAAGTCGTCCTGGACAGTTTCCTCAACATGTTTTAAACCAAATAACTCAGGGCAAAAGAATGGGTTCCTGTAAATCATTCACTCCTAAAGGGAAGTGGAATACAGAGACTGAGTTGTTTATCGAGAGAGAGAGATTAAGTGGGTGGACAAGGACATATGATCCTCCATGTTTGTAGTCCACTGTGCTGTGTGTTCATGCTACCCTGTGGGAGGACTACTGTGGAGTTCTGTGGCTAAGTCTTGACTGACACATGAATTATGAATCAAAACAAAGCTTTTGACTCAGACACTTTAACTCATTCATTCAAGACTGGGCCTCCCACACAGGCACTAACCCACCCAGGCATCCTCCCACCCAGGCACACAGGCACTCAACACCCAGGCTCTCTGGCCTGCTCCTCACATCCCCATGAAGAGCCATTGAGGAGATCATAACAACTCTCTTGTTATATGTGGCTGTTGTGGTTGGATGGGGTTGAAAGACCCCCTCCCTCCCTGGATTTTCTCTTTTGGTAAACACACACACAGACAGACACAGACACAGACACACACCGACACACTTTCTCTCTCTCTCACACAAATGCACACATACACACACACACACACACACACACACACACACACTGACACACACACACAGACACACAGACACACACACACACACACACACACACACACACAGATAATGGGATTGTAGCACAAAGAGCCTGTGATGGTCCCTCCTACAGTACATTCTGCAGGCAGCTGGCTGAACTGGGCTGAACCAGGCCAACTGTGTTGACTATGGAGGCTGAACCGGGTCAACTGGGCTCAACTGTGTTGACTATGGTGGCTGAACTGAGTTCTGTTCTGCCATACATTGTAAACAGTGTACTTTCAAGCCCGGTCATCTGGCCACCCCAGAGGTTTTGGTATGAATGTTGAACAGTAGTTTGTTCAACAGAAGCTAAACTGAACGCCATGTTAACTGGATTAGTCATGCTTTGTTTCAGTGACTGGGGTCATGAATCCGTCCTAGCCTTGTTACGGAGTCACTCCCTCTCTACAAAAGGATGTTTCCAGATTAGCCTTGGTCATTAGTTTCAGATTAGCCTGACATTATGTTCAGATAAACCTGACATTAGGTTCAGATTAGCCTGACGTTAGGTTTAGATTAGCCTGATGTTAGGTTCAGATTAGCCTGACATGAGGTTCAGATAAACCTGACATTAGGTTTAGATTAGCCTGACATTAGGTTCAGTGGAATACCAACAACACAGAATGGAGCTGCTCTCTCTCAAAATAACAGAACCCACCTGAAAGCGTTGCATCACCAAGTCAATTGTCCTCTATGGAGAACAGATGATATGGTGCTATGAAGCCTTGCGGGGGACCTCACCCCTGGATGGCATTGTCTTATGACAGATAGCGTGACTCCGTCCACACTGAGTTTAGGTTAAGTGGCGTTGTGCTAGAATGAGGATACCTGACGTAAGACAATGCCCTGGATGGGTAGAGACTGAAGGTAGAACCAGTTGTTAACAGTAGTCGTCCCCTCCCTCCTTCTCCCCAGTTCTGACCCGGCTTCTGTCGGATCTACAGTCGTTCCTGGCGGTCCTGGACAACGAGAACCTCAGCTACATCGCCCAGGCCCAGAAGAAATCCATCTCAGAGCTGCTGGCTAAACTGCAGGACACTCCTGGTACGTTCATGGTTGGCCAACAACACATGCCTACCTAATCTACCATTGAGAAACTAACTAATACTGTTACCATAATGATTATTACTGACTAAACGACTGAATAAACGACGAAACTATTACCAGTTAAAGCCTTTAAAGGCATTTACTTTAATGAAATTACATCATGCATTTGAGTACACTGTGTGTGAGAGAGAGAGAGAGAGAGAGAGAGAGAGAGAGAGAGAGAGAGAGAGAGAGAGAGAGAGAGAGAGAGAGAGAGAGAGAGAGAGAGAGAGAGAGAGAGAGAGAGAGAGAGAGAGAGAGAGAGAGAGAGAGAGAGAGAGAGAGAGAGAGAGAGAGAGAGAGAGAGAGAGAGAGAGAATGTAGCCTGTCTCTGGTACAGGTAGTTCCCTTCTATGTGAAGTCCTGCTGCGTTGCCTGGTAACCAGGCTACTGTGTCAGAGTGGAGGGGAATTCTGGGTCACGGATGACAGAGAGAGACTGGATCCGGACCAGGAGGATTCCTGGTGTTCCGGTCCAGCTCCCAGAGTCTGCTTGGCTGCTTGCCTGCCTGCCTATCTGTCTGTCTTACTGTCTGTCTGTCTGTCTGTCTGTCTCCCCGCCCACCCGCCAACCTCCAGTGAACATGTCTGATTTAGTGTTCAGAGACAGAGAGGCCCTCCTCTCCTCTCTCTGGTCAGACTAACGCTCGGCTGGCCTGGTCCCAGATCTGTTTTTCATGACAGTGGTAGTCATAGGAAGTCGTCTGAAGCACGTACAGGTCTGGGACCAGATGTTGGCTGAAGAGGAAGAAAAGATCGGTTTTATCACATCGTTTTCACAATGGAAACAGACAAGGAGGCCATGCCATACTGCAGTACTGTGCTTCACTGATGTATACATGTCTGGCCAAGGCTATGTAGGTGTGTAGACTATGTGAAGCTGCAACTGGATGATTTGACCTGGTGTGTGTTTGTGTGTGTGTGTGTGTGCGTGTGCATGTGTGTGTGTGTGTGTTCCTCAGCTCCAGTGGAGGATGCTGAGTACATGATCATGAGCTGTCCATCAGGAGCTCCAGATCTCAGGGACACACAGCTGACAGACACAGGTACAGAGTGTGTGCGTGTGTGTGTGTGTGTGTGTGTGTGTGTGTGTGTGTGTGTGTGTGTGTGAGAGTGTGTGTAATCATGTGATATTTGCTCTACCTGTGATGAAGGTGTGATGTCATAGCTCCTCCCTCACCTGTGTGATGTCACAGCTCCTCTCACCTGTGTAATGTCACAGCTCCTCCCTCACCTGTGTGATGTCACAGCCCCTCACCTATCTGAGGTCAAAGCTCCTCCCTCATCTGTGTGATGTCATAGCTCCTCCCACCTGTGTTTCTACAGGTGGTTTCCTCCACTCAGGGGCGGAGCCTGACTCAGCCGACGAGCCCTCCTCCTCCGCTTCGCAGGAATGGCTGCGGAAAGGGGTGAGTGGCATCACCTGACCTCACACACATTCATACCAACACTGTTGGTACGTTAACAAGACTCTGAAGTAGGATCAAACTGTGTGAGTCAGCGCTGCAGTCAGCAGATCTGTGTGTGGAGAAACAGCAGTAGTTCAGATCAATCTAATCCAGCCTAAGTAGTTCAGATCAGTCTAATCCAGCCTAACATGTTCTTTTGAATGGCTTGGACCTGGCTTGTATTGGCCTCTGGAGAGAGATCCTTGGTAACATCAGTCTGGCTGTGTTTGTGTGTTTGTGTGTGTGGGTGTATGTGCATGTGTGTGTGTGTGGGTGTGTGTGCGTGCCTGCATGTGTGTGTTTGTACAGTATGTGTGTACAGTATGTGTGTGTGTGTTTGTACAGTATGTGTGTGTGTGTGTGTGTGTGCTTCAGGTCCAGGTTAGTGTGTCTGGATCAGAAAGGAATGTGCTAACAGACTTTCTCATGACTTGATTCGTCATGCTTTATAAGAATGTTTCAAAAGGGAAACACGTGCCTCGGCGCGGCAGCAGGAATAGCCTTCGCTTCTAAATCCAGAGACAGCTTCATGTTTTCATGTTGCCAAACATATCTGCTGTTCACCATTCAGACATGCCTGGCATCATTCAGCCTAATGAGTGGAGAGAGAGAGAGAGAGAGAAAAAAAAGAGAGAGAGAAAAAAAAAAGAGAGAATTGTAGAAAGGGAGAGAGAGAGAACCAGAGTACCAGACACCCCCAGAGCCCCAAAGTACCAGAGCACAGACACCCTCAGTGCCCCATAGCCCCAGAGCATAATGACAGGGAGAGGTCTGGGCCGTGCTGGGCAGGGGGCTGTGATGTGGCCCGGTGCTGAGCCAGGGGTGTGTGTGTGTGTGTGTGTGTGTGTGTGTGCATGATGTGGGCTCCTAATGAGAGGGTCCGAGGCCGCTGAGGTTTGGGGAGGTCCAGCCACATGTGTCACCCTGGGTTGAGGAGAAGTGCACAGGGTCAAAGGTCAACCTGCTGGGGGGGGGGGGGGGGGGTCTAGGAATAGACAACAGAACAGACGACTGGTAGAGATCAGCTCCACCACTGTGTACTGAACCACTGGCCCGGTCCAGCCCAGCCTCTCCCCCTGCCAGACAGATGTGTGATCAACGGGGGTTCAAATTCGGGTTGCCTACGGCCCAGAAGACTGTGTTAGTCTGCTGAACCGAAGCCAAACCACTGCTACTACGGCAGCATGCGATTGGTAGTCAGGGTACCGCTGAGTGGAATGAAGGTAGAAGGAGGTGGGAAATACAGAGGAAGGGAGGGAGGGAGGGAGAGAGAGGGCAAGGGAGGAAGAGGGAGAGAGGGGGAGGGAGAGAGAGAGTGAGAGGGAAAGACAGAGAGGGAAAGATAGACAGAGAGAGAGAGGGCTGTGTATCTGTATCTATGACAGGAAATGCTGTGTTTATGTGAGAGGCCATCTCCTCTCTCTCAGCGATGCTATTGGTAGAGACTGAGTTGGGACAGGAAGTGAATGGTCATGCAGTAATTACATCTGTCTACGTGATGGAGGGATAGAACACCCACACAGAGGAGGAAGGCACACACACATACACACACCCCAGGGGATCGCGAGCTCAGCGGCTGCCTTCCGTTCTGTGGACGCACACAGACACACATTGGAATGACCAGGCTGTTGGCACACACACACACACTTATGAAAAGCAGAGCCCAGGAGTAGCAGCACTTCTGAGGGACCTCAGGGGCTCCCATTCACACACACACACACACACACATACACGCATGCACGCGCACGCACACACACACACACACACACACACACACAGACACACACACACACACAGTAGTGCTAGAATATGGAGAAACAATGAGCTCTGACCAGAGGGTCTGTACGTCTGAATCAAGCCGCTCTCAATGGCTCCGCCCAGACGGTCAGATGGTCAGGTGTTCAGACGGTCAGGTGTTCAGATGGTCAGGTGTTCAGGTGTTTGGGTGTTCAGACGGTCAGGTGTTCAGATGTTCAGGTGTTCAGGTGTTCAGACGGTCAGGTGTTCAGATGGTCAGATGGTAAGGTATTCAGGTGTTCAGATGGTCAGGTGTTCAGAAGGTCAGGTGTTCAGGTGTTCGAGTGAGGCACATGTTAGAATATGTGTGTGTGTGTGTGTGTGTGTGTGTGTGTGTGTGTGTGTGTGTGTGTGTGTGTGTGTGTGAGAACAGGGGCCTCACAGCTGGTATCACTCTCTACTTTATCACTGTTAGTAGAAGACAAAGAGTGTGGTGACCGCTCCTCGCTCTGGAAACTGAGCTGCCCTGTGTCCCCATAAAGACACACACACACACACACACACACACTCACTCACACACTCACACAGTCTCCCCATAAAGACTGAAGAATGTGCAGCTCTGCTTTACAAGCTGGAGTCACATCTCCTACAGGGGTAGCACTCTCCCTCTATCCTCCTCTCTCTCTCTCTCTCTCTCTCTCTCTCTCTCTCTCTCTCTCTCTATCCTCCTCTCGCTTTCTTCTCTCTCTCTCAAGTGTAAAGGCATGGTTGTTGCTTGTTGTGTTCTTGATAGACATGTCCACAATTGTCCTCCTTTTCCTCCCACTGAGACCTCTGGTCTCCGGATTAATATTTTCTAAGTTCCACAGTAAATATGTGTCTCAATGACTTTTTACAGCAGAGGATGGTGTAGAGTTTGATGGAGTGAATGTTTGAGGAGTGTCAATTTCCTTTAGAAGTTGGAAAACTCCTGTAGAACTGGTAATCCTAAAGGGCATGAATGGAAGCATACTAGGCCTGCCTGTAAATACTCAACCCTAAATACTACAAGACTCTTCTTAGAGTATGTCATCTTAGCTGTATCTCTGACATATTGTTTTAAAAAACAGACTTCTAGAAGTTGGAAAACTCCTGTAGAACTGGTAATCCTTCCTGTAAATTCTCAACCCTAAATACTACAAGCCTCTTCTTAGAGTATGTCATCAACAGACTTCTAGCCATATCCAAACTCCATGCATTGACTTCCGACTCTAAGACTCAGTAAATGTTACAACAAATCCTTCCAGGTTACAGATGCCAATGAGGTTACATAGAGGCCCTATGAGGTTATAGAGGCCTTATGAGGTTATAGAGGCCCTATGAGGTTACATAGAGGCCCTATGAGGTTATAGAGGACCTTTGAAGTTACATGGAATCCCTAAAACCAACCCTAAAATTAGGTATCCCTCTCCCTCCCCCTCTCTGTCTCCCCCTCTCACTCTCTCTCTCCCCCTCTATCCCGCTCTCTCTCTCTCTCTCTCCCTCTCTCCCCCTCTCTCTCGCTCTCTCTCTCTCTCTCTCTCTTTCCCTCTCCCCCTCTCTCTCTCTTTCCTTCTCCCCTATCTCTCTCTCTCCCTCGCCCCTCTCTCTCTCTGTCTCTCCCTCTCTCTCCCCCTCTCTCTCTCCCCCTCTTGCTCTCTCTCGCTCTCTCTGAAGTTACATGGAATCCCTAAAACCAACCCTAAAATGAGGTATCTCTCTCCCTCTCCCTCTCCCCTTCTCTGTCTCCCCCTCTCTCTCTCTCCCTCGCCCCTCTCTCTCTCTCCCTCTCTCTCTCTCCCTCTCTTCCTCTCTCTCTATGGGTACATGATCCTCAGATCAAGTGTCTGAGCCCCCTGCTGTGTAGGGTCCCCCCCCCCCACTGTACAGGGTGTGGTCCCCCCCCACACTGTACTGGGTGTGTGTCCCCCCACTGTACTGGGTGTCCCCCCCACTGCATCACTGTGGTGGTGAAAGTAGAGAGGACACATGAACGGACAACACAAACAGTATAAAACACAGTAAACCATTGGAGGCTAGTGGAGGTAGAAATCGGAGGACAGGCTCATTGTAATGCATGGAATGAGGAATGGTATCACGTACACGTGTTGTGGTTTGATACCATTCCATGCATTACAATGAGCCCGTTCTCCACCAGCCTCCCCTGACATCCACATAAGTGAACCTTCATTTCTCACTGTCAGGATCGTTATCTCACAAAAACGAGTCCATGACCATGTGACCAACTATTACAGCATCATGTGATTTATGTTATCTGCAATATTTATGTCTGAAGTAGTCAGAAGGTTTTATGTGATCAGCGTATGATACTCTCTGTAGTATTTCTGCCTTTGTTGTGACAGAAGCAGCTCTGGTCACCCTGCATCTACAGTCAGCCAGTCTTGGTCATGTGACCTCCTCCCTCCCCTCTCTGGCTGGGGTCAGTTCTATGAGGAACCGAATGTTGGACAAATGACTGATCCCAGACCAGAGTTTGTCCTTGTCTACGTCCACTCAGACCGTCAAATCAAATCAAATCAAATCAAATGTTATTGCTCACGTACATCGCATATAGCCGTAAGTGATATAGTGAAATGCTTTTTGAATCTAGCTCCTCGATCAACAACAATCAATAAATCAACAATACAATACAAAGTAATACAATATATATAATAATAATACAATATAAAGTAATCATAAAGCAATGACACTCGCAGTGCAGAAGTGGTGCAGAGTCTGTGTGCCTCTGCCTGTGTGCCCAGCTGTTGCACTGCCTGACCTTTCAGCAGTTCCTAAACTTTCTCATTCCAGTAAAACTCTTTGTTGTGTGTGCTGGTCCTGTCCTACCCCAGAATTAAGCTTTGGCTGGCTGTCGCCGCTGCCCTCCTCAAAGGGGCTGCTAGCTGACCAGCTAGCCGTAATGGTTGTGTTGCTTACCACAATGTTGCCATTCATCTCACAGGCTGGTGTCGCATTAAGTAAACAGGGAGGCAATTATGTCTGCAGCTAACTGCAGAAACACAGCAGGGAGTATGTATGTGATCCATTAGTTAGCATAGCCTCGGCTGTATGTATGTATTATATTAGTTAGTGTAGCCTCGGCTGTATGTATGTATTATATTAGTTAGTGTAGCCTAGGCTGTATGTATGTTTTCCTTTAGGTAGCGTTAGCGCAGGCGCTGAGAGACGTGCTCATGTCTCTCTAGTTGAGTCATGAAGGAGCTCCCTGTGTGGAGGGGAGTCAGGGGAAGTCCCCTGTACAGGAGATGTTGATCTAGGGTTCGCTTTGGGAAGTTGGGAAGTTAGTGTAAACACTGATCTTTGGTCAGTTTGTGGTTTTCCCTCCCTAATGATTGTGGTCAGGGTTTGAGAAGAGGGTTTTGCCTTGGGGAGGCTGGTGGAGGCAGAAATTGGAGGACAGGCTCATTGTAATACTTGCGTAGACTTTGATACCATTCCTCATTCCATTCCATCCATTAAAATGAGCCTGTCCTCTGATTTCTACTTCCACCACCCTCCACTGATCTGTGCCTAGGGGTAACTTCAGACCAAAGCCCCCTGAAACAGCCCTCTCTGCCTGTGTTTGAGTCATGAAGGTGCCCCTCTCATGACCACTTCCTGTGCCACTTCCTGTGTTCCTTAGAGCCAGGGGCCAGCCGTGCCCCCCCACCCCCCAGAGGGGCTGGATGAAGACTGCTATGAGGAGGCGGAGCCCTTCGTTCCAGACAATCACCCCCCAGGTATGCTGGATAGTCACTGAAACACTCACACACATGCACGCATACACACACACACACACACACTCTCTCTCTCTCTCTCTTTCTCTCATTCGCTCGCTCTTGCTCACACCTCCCCTCTTCCTCCTGTCCTCTCTCTCCTCTGCGCCTACACCCAGTCTCTCTTTGTGCCACATTGAAATATAGCCCCTGTGTGTGTGTGTGTGTGTGCGCGTGCACGCCCATGAACGTGTGTGTGCATGTGTCCCAGACAAAGCAGACACAGACAGCAGTCACTACGAGTCGTATGGTGAGGACAATGACGATGATGATGATGATGATGATGATGAGAAGGAAGAGTTTGTGAAGGATCGGGCCCATTACATCCAGTGGAGCGCCTCCCAGCCCTGCCTGCGAGCCCCGCCAGAGTCACGTATCTGTGGGTACCTGTGGAGGAAGAAGTGGCTGGGCCAATGGACCAAACAGCTGTTCCTCATACGCAACCACCTGCTACTGGTACACACTGCGTTACATGATGCTTATAGAACCACTAATGTCCCAGATCAGTATGTTCTTTAACCTGGTCCCAGATCAGTATGTTCTTTAACCTGGTCCCAGATCTGTATGTTCTTTAACCTGGTACCAGATCTGGATTGTCTTTAACCTGGTCCCAGCTCAGTATGTGTGTCAGTGTCCTCCGTTTTCTACCTCCACCAGCCTCCCACTTCTCTATTGAATAGCATGTATCTCATGTGGTCTCTCTCTGGTCTCTCCAGTGTTATGTCTCTCTCTGGTCTCTCCAGTGTTATGTCTCTCTCTGGTCTCTCCAGTGCTACAAGTGTGCCAAGGATTTGAACCCACAGCTGGAGCTGAGTCTGCGGGGGTGTCAGGTGGTCTACAAGTCCAAACACAACAAGAAGATGCAGCACGAGCTCAAGGTTCTGGCCGGGTCCGACACCGTGGTCATGGGCTTCCACAGCTGCACCCAGGCAGAGGAGTGGAGGAAGGTTTGGACTAGGTGTTTATAACTATACTGAGGAAGAGGAGGAGGGGGAGAGAGGAAGGTTTGGACTAGGTGTTTATAACTATACTGAGGAAGAAGGGGAGAGAGGGGGAGGAGAGAGAGGACATTCCTGTGAGGATGGGTAATGCCTATCACAGATAAGCTCTTATCTCATGGGGAAGTGACTACAGCAGTGGGGAGGATATGGAAGTGGTTGGAAGAATGTCAGATCCCAACATTCTGTGTGTGTGTGTGTGTGTGTGTGTGTGTGTGTGTGTACGCCATTTAGCTGACACTTTCATCCAAAGCGACTTACATTGCAGTGAGTGCATACATGTTTCAGTATATATGGTCCCAGCGGGAATCAAACCCACAACCTAAGTGTTGTTAGCGCCATGCCACAGAGCGCCATGCCACAGAGGACCACAACTGAGCCACAGAGTGTGTCCGTGTGTGTATGTGTGCATGTCTGTGCGTCTGCGTGCGCGTGCATGCGTGTGTTTAGGAGCTCTATTCAATCAAACCTACATTGCTGTATTCACATGTAACTCATTTACCCTTGGTCTGGTAAAACCACGGAATCCCTTGGATGCTTCTGGTTCTCAGATCAAGCAAGCTCAGGCAGTCTCTCTCTTTCTCTACCTCTCTTTTCTTCTCGTTCTCTCCGTCCCAGCTGCTTGAATGTTGCTATGACAGTTTTTTTATTGAACTTCAACCCAAAGTTCTTACTAGTTCTGTGGTTTAATTGTGTGAATTCTAACTGTTCCTGTAGACAATGTCAATAAAGTTGTGTTGTATTGTACCTGTGTTCTAATTGGTCCTCCTGCCTCCCTGTAGATCATTGAGGAGGTGAGTGGCTCCTCCTACTGTGAGCAGGTGTCCCAGAGTTCCTCATCGCTGCTCAAGTGTGACCGACTGGACTCTTGCAGGGTAAGTGACACCCCAGCAATTAAACCGACCCCTAAGCCCTTAGGAAGATCGCTAACCTGGTCCCAGATCTGTATGTGTTTTAGCCTGGTCCCACATCTGTATGTGCTTTAGCCTGGTCCCACATCTGTCGTTTAGCCTAGTCCCAGATCATTATGTGTTTTAGCCTGGTCCCAGATCTGTGCTTTACACTGATCCCAGATCTGTATGTGCTTTACCCTGGTCCCAGATCAGTATGTGTTTTAACCTGGTCCCAGATCTGTATGTGTTTACCCTGGTCCCAGATCAGTATGTGTTTTAACCTGGTCCCAGATCTGTATGTGTTTACCCTGGTCCCAGATCGGTATGTGCTATAACCTGGTCCCAGATCTGTATGTTCTTTAACTCCTCTGAGCTGGCATTGTCTTGTCTAGTGTGACTGGACTCTTGCAGGATAAGACAACTGGACGCTGCAGTAATTAAACCTACCCCCATCCCTAAGTTAACCTTAAATTAGATCTGTGTTAAATCTAAACTAGCTGCCTGAATTAGCTGACTATAGTTCTCTCTCAAAGCCGCCTTTCATACGGTTGTTTTACCTGCATGTCTACTGTAAATATACCTGTCCTCTCCTATGTCCTCCATCCAGTTAAGCACAATCACATTTCTGTTCTTTATGGAGGAGGCTGGTATAGGTAGAAATCGGAGGACGGGCTCATTGTAATGCATAGAACGGAATGAGGAATGCTATCAAACACGCGTTTTGCAATGGATGGATTCCATTCCTCGTTCCATTCCATGCATTACAATGAGCCAGTCCTCCGATTTCTCCCTACACCAGCCTCCCCTGCTGTCTGTTTAGTCAGATATGGTCCTAAACTGTGTCTGTTGTTGTTGTCCGTGCAGTCAAGCTCAGTCATCCATTCAGACTCTTCAGAGGAGGAGAAGCTGTCTGCTCTACCCTCCACTCTTAGCAGCGTCGAGACCAAGGATAAAGGTAGGAGGACGCACACACACACACACACACACACACACACACACACACACACGTCTGGTCCCCCTCTTTCAACATAAACATATTCTGGTCTGGTCTGGTCTGGTTTGGTCTGGTCCCCCTCTGTCAACATAAACACATTCTGGTCTGGTCTAGTTTGGCCTGGTCTGGCCTAATCTGGTCTGGTCTGGTCGTGTGCGTGCGTGCGTGCGTGCGTGCATGTCCTCCTACCTTTATCCTTGGTCTCGACGCTGCTGAGAGTGGAGGGCAGAGCAGACAGCTTCTCCTCCTCTGAAGAGTCTGAGTGGATGACTGAGCTTGACTGCAGGCCAGACCTGGCTTGGCTTGGCCCCCCTCTGTCAACATAAACACATTCTGGTCTGGTCTCGTCTCGTCCCCCTCTGTCAACATTAACACATTTTGGTCTGGTCTGGTCTGGCCTAACCTGGTCTGGTCTAATCTGGTCTGGTCTGGCCTGGTCTGGCCTGGCTTGGTCTGGTCTGGCTTGGTCTGGTCTGTTCTGGTCTGGTCTGGCCTAACCTGGTCTGGTCTGGCCTAACCTGGTCTGGCCTAATCTGGTCTGGTCTGGCCTGGCTTGGTCGGGTCTGGCTTGGCTTGGCTTGGTATGGTCTGGTCTGGTCTGGCCTAATCTGGTCTGGTCTAGTCTGATCTGGCCTGGTCTGGTCTGGTCTGGCCTAGTGTGGTCTGGCTTGGTCTGGTCTAGTCTGGTCTGGCCTGGCCTGGTCTGGTCTGGTCTGGTCTGGTCTGGCCTGGCCTGGCCTGCCTGGTTTGGTCTGGTCTGGTCTGTGCTCTGACTAGCTATCAATAGGTCCATCTGAAGCGGCCCGATAGGGAATGAATAGGTCCATTAAGACAGAGTGGGATTGTTGCCTTGTCTGGTGGTTGGCTACACAGGTTATAACAGACCCAGTGTTGGTTAAACACTGGCCCATTGTTGAAGGGGGATTCCTGGGGGATTGAATGAACACCTTTGGCACCATTAGAGTCCTGAGGTGGCCTCACAGCAGGGGAGGCTAGTGGAGGTAGAAATCGGAGGACTGGCTCCTTGTAATGCATGAAACGGAATAAAGGGGGGTATCAAACACACGTGTGGAAGAGGGGGAAGATGAAAGCAGGAGTATGCAGTCTGGGGATTCAATGCTATCAGGAACAGACAGACACACACACACACACACACAGACACACACATATACACAGACAAACACACACATGCACACACACACACACACACAAACTCACACACACTCAACGCCCTGAACCCTGGAGGAGTAGAGGTGGTGGTGGAGCTGAAGAGACTATTAGGTGGTTATAGATGATGTGTTATAAATGTGTTATGGATGTGTGTGTAGATCAGGGGAGGCTGGTGGAGGTAGAAATCAGAGGTGTGTGTGTGTGTTTAGATGTGTTTGTTGATGTGTATAGTGTGTGTGTGTGTGTGTGTGTGTGTGTGTTTAGATGTGTGTGCTGGATCTGTAGGAGCCTGTTAGGAACGTTGGTCTGAAGGTGTAATTAGGTTACTGGGAATAGAGGAACTAATGGATGTCACACCACCACCCCACATACACACACACACACACACACACGCACACAGAGACACACACACACACACACACGCACACGGAGACACCCCCCCCCAAACACCCCCCAGAGCTCTCTGCGACCCTGATGATCATCCTCTCTCTCTCCTGACATCTGACCCTGTCTCTCTCTCTGATTGGCCCAGGCTTCCTCAACGTGCTGATGAGCTGCCAATGGCAGAGTCTATGGTGCCAGGTGGAGGCGGGCGTGCTGAAGATGTTCCGGGACCCAGGGTGCGAGGAGAGCCCCCAGTACACGGTTCAGCTGAGGGGCAGCGAGGTCCGGCCCGGCCCAGACACGGCCCTGGCCTACCGTATCACTGTGGCCCAGCATGGAGACCCAGTGGCAGTGCTGGAGGTAAACATGGTTGTTTGTGGGTTTATCCATCTATGGGTTGTTTGAATAGGGAGGGACAGGGAGAGAGACATACTAACAGATAAAAAACATGGATGAACACCTTATTCAGAACAGTATTTCTGTCTCTCTCCCCTTCCTCCCCTCTCCCACCCCATCTCTCTCTCTCTCTCACTTTCTCCCCTCCTCCTCCCCCCTCCAGGCCAGCTGTTCAGATGAGAAGGAGCGCTGGGTTCAGCTCCTGCGGGACGGGAGTGTGAGTCTGCTGGGTCACCATGACGACCCCTTGCTGGACTCAAAGCCTGGTGGAGCCCTCAGGTAACGGGATCCACTAGACCCACTAGATCCCTGGAGATTAGATCCACTAGAGCAGTTGTAGCTAACAGCTGTCTCTTCCCTCAGTGGTCTGAAGACACGACGGTTCCCAGCCTCCAACATGTACATGGACGACCCCTTCCACCAGCTCAGTGGGACGGGCCACTCTCAGCCCATCTACTCCAACTCCTCCATACTGGAGCACATGGTACACCCCGGGCGGGGGGGGCATCTGTAGAGGAGGAGAACTGGAGATACATAAGGGATATTTTGTTTGACTTTTTGACTTTTTATTTATCTATCTATTCTTGTTCTCTCCATGGAATGCAATGTCTTTGAGTACTGAGAAAAGCGCTATACAAAACAAATGTAATTTTTTCAACTGGTCATCTGATGGAATTTTCCTTAGCAAAGTTCTATGTTGCTATGTTGCACCCAAGCCGATAGAAGCATCGGTTATCAGTAACATAGCAACATAGAACGTTAATTAATAATTATGCATTATGCGCTTTTCTCAGTACTCAAAGACACTACATTTCAAGGAGAGAGCAAGAATAGATAGATAAATACAAATAAAAACAAAAGCACAGTCAGTAAAAACAACAATAAAAACTGTAAAAGCAAGTTTAAAAAGGGGGGGGCGGCAGCGGAGAAAGCCCGGTCCCCCCAGGTCCGATAATGAGCCCAAGAATGGCCGCTGCCTAGCTCCAAGCTATAACAGTGCCTTTTCTAAAGCCTTTAGGAACAGGTTGGACTTTGGACTATTGGTTCTTTGAGACTAATGTCCTCCTAACCCTAACCCTTCCTGTGTTACCGTGACTACCGTCTGATAGTGCTTCCTGATAAATCCCCTCCTTGTGTTCCTCTCTCCAGTTCCAGAACTCCCAGAATGTTCCGAGGGGAGATTCCGTGTCATCCAGGGATTCCGTCACCTACAGCAACAATGAGATCTTCTCCAGCCACAGTGAGTGACAGGCAGGACTCACCCCTGTAGCTGGTGGAGGTAGAAATTGGAGGACGGGCTCATTGTAATGCATGGAACGGAATGAAGAATGGTATCAAACACACGCATTACGTCCTCCCGGGAGCCCGTCCTCCCATTTCTACCTCGACCAGCCTCCAATGACAGGCTCCTGTAACAGTAGCTAGTTCTATTGCATAACCTCTCATTTGGGGAATACATACTCCTAATGCAATGGGACCCTAGGCTACATAGATAAATAGACAGATGGATACAGTAGATAGATAGATAGATAGATACAGTACATAGATTGATAGATAGATAGACGGATAGAGAGAGAGAAAGAGAGAGCAAGGATTCCATGTAACCTCATAGGGTCCCTCTATAACCTCATAGGACCTCTATGTAACCTCATAGGGCCTCTATAACCTCATAGGGCCTCTCTATAACCTCATAGGGCCTCGAAAACCTCATAGGGCCTCTATAACCTCATAGAGCCTCTATGTAACCTCATAGGGCCTCTATAACCTCATAGGGCCCCTATGTAACCTCATAGGGCCTCTATGTAACCTCATAGGGCCTCTATGTAACCTCATTGGCATCTGTAACCTGTAAGGATTTGTTGTAACATTTACTGAGTCTTAGAGTCGGAAGTCAATGCATGGAGTTTGGATATGGCTAGAAGTCTGTTGATGACATACTCTAAGAAGAGGCTTGTAGTATTTAGGGTTGAGAATTTACAGGAAGGATTACCAGTTCTACAGGAGTTTTCCAACTTCTAAAGGAAATGCTGAAATTGACATCAACCATCAAACATATATTAATCTCAATTGTGGACATGTCTATCAAGAACACAATAAGCAACAACCATGCCTTTACATGGAGAGAGAGAGAGAGAGAGAGAGAGAGAGAGACTTATGTATGACAATACATCTCTTGGCCAATCTCTGTTGCCTCTATGTTGAAGGTTATGCTGACATGAGTTTTACTCCGACTGGGAGCTACAGTAAATAAGACAAATAGAGATGTCTGTTCAGACAACAGCTTTCATTCTTCCCTTTTGTGCAAAACATGTGATTAGGGAAGAATATGTGGCTCTTCTTTGGATATTACGTCCTTCTGCTCAAATGTGAAACAATTCCACTACATCTGGCTCCAGTTAGAGAAGTGTCTCGATAATTATAGGGTTGTTATAACAAGATTGTCTACACAGCATTTTCCATCATCATCACCATCACCATCATCATCATCATCATCATCATCATCCCAGTGTTGTTGTTAGTTGCATCAACGTGAATTCTCACACACACACACACACACACACACACACACACACACACACACACACATGGCACTGTGATGTAGCCACAGACCAGGGCTTAATCTGCTCCCTCAATTATACACAACAGTACGTGTGTGTGTGTGTGTGTGTGTGTGTGTGTGTGTGTGTGTGTGTGTGTGTGTGTGTGTGTGTGTGTGTGTGTGTGTGTGTGTGTGTTAGTACTAGAGAGAACATTCTGGAACACTCCCTATACAGTAATGCCCTCAGGCGGTAGGAGGCCACATCTCCTCACCATACACATAGCGGAGGCTGGCGGAGGTAGAAATCGGAGGTCAAGCTCATTGTAATGCATGGAATGGAATAAGGAATGGTATCAAACACATGAGGCCATCCTCCATTTTCTACCTCCACCAGCCTCCCCAGGGTTACAGTGAGGGTTAAAGAGATGGAATATGGATACATCCCATTGATAGCCTGACTAGGTGAAAACCCAAAACTGACCCTAGCCACAACCCTAACCCTAACCATAACCATGACCATAGTCTTAACCCTAAACACATTTTACACACACACACACACACACACACACACACACACACACACAAACCACATTTTAAAACATTAGACATGGGTTTGCTGGTTAGTCATGTCCCCTATAGCTGTTCCCATGGAACATGTGTCCAGCTGAGGAGGTGAGGGATAAGAAGGTGAGGGATGAGGAGGAGAGGGTTGAGGAGGTGGGGGATGAGGAGGAGAGGGATGAGGAGGTGGGGGATGAGGAGGAGAAGGATGAGGAGGAGAGGGATAAGGGCATTTAAGGCCACAGATACTCTTCCTCAGTTGCAGGCCTCACCAGAGAGTTAGGATCCTCCTCCCTCCCTCTCACTCCCTCTCCCTCCCTCCCTCCCTCTTTCTCTCTCCCTCTCACTCCCTCCCCCTCATTCCCTCCCTCTCTCCCTCTTTCTCTCTCCCTCCCTCCCTCTCTCTCTCCCCCTCTCTCTGCGCTGTGGAGGGAAACTCTCCCATGTGCTCCCAGTTTGGAGAGGCCTGGTGGTTTGCTGTGGCCTCTGGTGGTTAGAGCGTGGCAGAGAGATCTAACCTCATGGCAGAGAATGTTCTGCTCTTAAAAACACAGGATATCATGTTTTCCTCTCTAACAAAAACTTCCAGAACTCTGTGATCTTTGGAACAGATTTATATCCAGTTTTTAGGACTGGAAAATTGTGCCGCTTTTAATCCAAAGTGCACTTCACAACAGAAGTTGACTTAATTTGTCACGGTGTGAATACGTATGGAAGTAGAGTGATGTAAATGCTTTTGTGTGTGTGTGTGTGTGTGTGTGTGTGTGTGTGTGTGTGTGACAGGTAGGAAGGTGTGTGAGGTGGAGCGGGGGGTGCAGAAGCTGGACCTGACGGGGGGGAAGAGGCGTGTGCAGCTGAGGGCGGGGTCGGAGGTGAACCTGGTGACTGCTGGGAAGGCGTCCAAACGCACCTCCTTCAGACAGTCTCTGGCCTTCTGCACTGAACGAGCTCAGGTAACAACACTCTCACACTCCTAGCTTATAGATCACACGCAGGTAACATACTACACTTCACATACTACACAATACTACCTCAGGTACAGTACTCTATATAAACATGTCACATGGCTCTGCTGTAGTCTTCTCTTCTACCACACTGCTCCAGTAAACCTTCCACAGAGCACAGAGAGGTCTCAGATACAAACACTACACAGTCAACATGTCCCCACAGCATAATACGCTTCTATTCTATTCTATTCTTATATATATCATCATATAACTACAAGAAACTCATCACAACAAACTCATCTTTGTGTGGACCTATTAAAGTTGTGTTTGTATGTGTCTTCAACATGTATCCAGATGTCCAAGAAAGCTGTTTTATAGCACTCTGCTGCCACCTGCTGTTTGAAATGCTGAACACAACACAATAATGTTACACTGGGAATACAGAGAGGACCTCCACATGTTAGTCTAACAGAACCCACTCTGTTTTATTCACAGAAAATGGCACAATGTCAATGTTTCTGAATACGGTATACTAAATATCCTAAATACTATATTTTCTAATACTCCATCATTTGTTTCTTGCCTAACATAATGTCTGTCTATATTGCCTGGCCTCCTCTCCCTCGTACAGATGTCAGTCTGTGGAGAGGTAATTACAGTGTACATGAGCGCTGGTCGGCCCTCTCTTTAGATACCAGCAGCAGAGGCTCTGAGAGGAGGTCAGATCAAAGAGATGACGCACACACACACCCCCCACACACCCACCCACACACACACACACACACACACCCCCCCCACACACACACACACACACACACACATTACTGTCATTATCCTCAACAAGCCCTTCCTGTTCAGCGTGAGAGGGTTCCAGGGCAGAGTGGTTCACGCCACGTAAACAAACACAGACATTACAACTCAAACACAAGCTGGAGTCCGCACAGAATGTGTGTGTGTGTGTGTGTGTGATTTGTCTTCTTGGCTATGTCAGTGTGACGTGTGTGACAGTGCTGTAGTATTGTGGTGAGGCTGGAGTAGAGACACCTGGCAGCTGGTTTATCTCCCAGTCTCTACTATGTGTTCCATCCAATCAAAGCGACTAATCTTTTGATATTTGTAATGTGTATTTTTATGCAATATCAGCAGAATGGGGGACATACTGTATATCAGACCGGGGTCAAACGGTATTTGAATCCTTTCAAATACTTTGAGCGTTTGCTTTTGTCTGCCTGGAGTGCCAGATGGGTGGGGTTTGCACTTTTGGGACGATTCCATTGGTTCAATTGCACCAGGCAAAGGCAATTGAGCACAGATCAGTCTGTTTGTCTCCTCACAGGGAGGCTTCCTGACGCCCCTGCTGAGGCGGACTGCCTCGGCTAAGAACTCCCTGAAGAGAGCCCCCTCCTCCCTCTTCATAGAGCACGGCCGGGTCTTCCAGAGGAAGAAGGTTAGCATTGTGTACTGCACCTAAACTGGAGTGGTCTAATGACTGTGTGTGTGTGTGTGTGTGTGTGTGTGTGTGTGTGTGTGTGTGTGTGTGTGTGTGTGCCTGAGTGTGTGTGTGTGTGTGTGTGTATTTGTGTTTGTAGAGCAGGGCAGAGGAGCAGCTGTGTGTGACACTCTCTCTATCACACTCTCCATGAAGCCTCAACTACCCTCCAGCTTTGTGTGTGTGTGTGTGTGTGTGTGTGTGTGTGTGTGTGTGTGTGTGTGTGTGTGTGTGTGTGTGTGTCATTGAAACAATCACGTTTATGTTATCATCATCATCATCATCATCATTCTCTCATTCTGCAGGAGTGGGAGACTAAGACTTCTACTTGACACTGGTCATCTCGTCAACAACCTCTCCCGACTACACATTCCATAACGTGTATTAGTAACGTGTATAAGTATATATTATTGCACTGAACATATTATTACTGTGCATGTGGATCATGCACACCATTTTGTAATGATATTTTGGTTTTGGGTACTTTTATATTAATAGAATACGCCACCTAGTCAAGGTGGGGATTTTTCCCGATTTTCTACCAAACATTTTTATCATAAAAAAACGCATCTGTAATGAGAGGAACGCTATCTTGCTGACATAATAGGCTAGTTTCTCCACAAAAACAGCTGCAGATATGAGATTCACACTCTCATATACTTAGTCAGCGTGATCGATGATATATATATTGATTATATTGGTAACCTTGCTAGCCTGGCTCAGGAAATCACGGTTTGGAGTTTAACACTTTCAATGTGTTTTATGTCTTTTAATTCTTTAAGCACAGTATGTATTGTGTCTATGAACGTATGTATCCATAAGCATCGGACTTGACATCGCACTGCACCACTCAGTAACAATACACAATGTTGAAGTCAGGAAAAGGTTAGCTGTAGCCTGTGTACATAAACGAGAAATGTAATCATGTTCACCGCATACAGCTCTGTGGTATAATTTAAACAACATAACAGTCGACGCCATGCACATATTTTTGAAGATTATTATCCTCTATGAAGAGTTTTTAAACAGAACATTTCCTTAATTATTAATAATAATAATTCTATTTTCATTGCTGAAATATTTTGTGATACAGTGACGTCTATTGTAATGTTATCGTGATTTTTAGAGAGCTTTTGTGTATAATATGTTCGGTTGGCCTAAGATTCTTTCTGTAAACTCTAGTGAGAAAATAACACGAATGAAAACATACATCTGTATTTGTTTAATAAAGCATTACTGGATAAAATATCTTCTGATTATTTGGCCAATTTTTATCATTTTATTCCGGCATAGTTTTACTTTGACATGGTTCAATAATGATGACATTTAATAATGTTCGCGGCCACATATGTTTGTTTTATTTGTCAGCAAAACGTTTGAACCCACAGCTGTTGGAATCGATAAGAGCAGAGAGCCTCGCCAGTGGACGTCAGCTACAGATGCCCATAGGCCAAAAGGACAGGCCCTGTGGTCTGTACGTGGTTTGCAATCTAAAGTCCTGCAGGCTAATGTAAACTAAATAAAGTTAATATGTAGTAGGCTACCTAATCATTGTGCTTTGTCCGGGACTGTCCCCATAGACGTATAATTACTTATTACCTGGTATGTGTATGTCCCCGGCTTGTCGCGATAAACTCCCCTGGTGAGGACAGCCCGCCCCCCCCCCCCCTTCCCCCAACTGTCTCTAACAACAACACCAGCTGCCTGCCTGTCCTGTTAGCCACAGCGAAACATGTCTACTATAGTTTGTACAAGTTATAAGTAAAGCGCCAGTTAATTGATTAGTTGATAATGGATATGTTTAGTAAACTGACGAATCTCTTTCAACAGGCGTTGGAGACTGTAAGTACAGTAGAACTTCGTTAGCTAAGTTAGCTAGCTACTACTAGCTACTTGCAGTGTTGACAAGTCCTGTCCTGAATCCACTTTCTGGCTCTAACGACGTTAGACAGCGACTAAAAGTTTGTTTATGAACTAGAATGAACACAAGAGAGGTGATGTCATGATTGCACAGGATGACAGTGTATTTATTTGTCTGTCAACTGGGTGACAACTGACTCGAAACACACTGCAACAAGTTGAGCTAGCTTCTGTTCTGAGCTAACTTAGTGAGTTAGTCAATCCTAGAAACATTTTATTATCTGTTGATACTTATTTTAGTCGAGTATGTTTCTTGAATGGGTGTTACTTGTAATACTTAATCAAATTGTGAGAGACAACGATGTAGTTGTTGCTGGAAAGCCAGTCAGTAAAACGTGTGTTGACAGTTAGCATAGCTAACTTAGCTAGCCTAGCCAGATACTGAGGACTCATATTTGCTCACGTGGAAGCCCAGAAGCATTCCATTAAACATTCCATCAAGTCTGGGCAACTGTCTTGGGGAGGGGGGAGGGGGGGAATGGGGACTAGTGATAATCTGACAGAGAAACAGAGGAGGAGAGTGACAGCTCATGCTTAACTTACATTATTGTAATAAATAATGCCACCTCTTAACATGAGAAATATGTTCCATCTCTTGTAGAGAGAGGTCTGTGTCAACCTGCTAGACTCCTTTGTGGAGCACTGGAAAGGGATAACCAACTATTATATTGAAACCACTGGTAAGGTTGACCTGTCTCCCACCCACATACATGCCTATAGCTGCCCTAGCAGCCAGGCCCATGTGTCACCAAGTGAACTTACCTTGGCCTACAAATCAAAATAAAGTTTATTTATTATATACACAGGATACAGCAGTAAAGAGTACAAATACATTATTTTAACGAGCTACATCTCAGCAGTGCAGTGAAATGCAAGGACAGGAACATAAAAACAGTAATATTAGTACACTACACAATATATAATCAATAGTACTAACTGTGAGACATTAAGTGTAGCAAGACATTCTATCTATAACATTCTAACTAAGACATTCTATCTATAACATTCTAACTATGACATTCTAACTATAACATTCTCACTATGACATTCTAACTATAACATTCTAACTATAACATTCTAACTATGACATTCTAATTATAACATTCTAACTGTGACATTCTAACTATGACTTCTATCTATAACATTCTAACTATGACATTCTAACTAATCTCAAGGACGGACGTGTTTCTATGCATGTAGAATGTATTCTGTCATATCCTGCGTCTGTGTGATGTACAGTAATGTTCAGAGTATCTTTATGATCATGCTGTTCCATAACAAGGTTCCTTAGTGAGCGCATCATTACTGCTTATGGCCAAAGTGGTATTCTTTATACAGCACTGCACTGATGGAATGATGGAATGGAATGAGGAACGTGTTTGATACCACTCCTCATTCCATTCCATGCATGACAATGATTTCCACCTCCACCAACCCCCCCCTGACACTGTGCTGTGGTGGTTGCTCCAGATGAGAGCAGGCCGGTGAGGCAGACAGACATCCCCTGGAGGCTGAAGCAGATGCTGGACATCCTGGTGTATGAGGAGGGCCAGGGGGGGCTGGAGGAGACAGGGCCCTGTCTGGAGTACCTGCTGCAGCACAAGCTGCTGGAGACCCTCTGCACCCTGGGCAAGGCACAGGTAATACACATACACACAGACAAATACACACATACACATTAACACACACACTCTTTATTTGTCTTTCTCACACACACACGCACTCTCTCTGTCTGTCTGTCTTTGTCTTTCACACACACACACACACACACACACAGTGTTTATCTAACCATGGCATGATCTCTTTCTCTGTCCAGTACCCCCCAGGGATGCACCAGCAGGTCCTAGTGTTCTTCTCCAAGGTCCTGGCTCAGGTCCAGAAGCCTCTGCTGCACATCATCAACGTGTACAGGCCCGTCACAGTAAGGGGGGGGGTTACAGGCCTGTCACAGTAAGGGGGGGGGGGGGGGGTACAGGCCTATCACAGTAAAGGGGGGAGGGGTACAGGCCTTTTACAGTAAGGGGGGGGGGGACACTCACATTTTGTTCATTCTTTAGTCTGTTCTTCATTTGTAGGACATTGATAACAACAATATTTACCCCCCGCCCACCCCTGCAGAAGCTGGTCCAGCTGTGTGGGGTCCTGGGGTCCCAGACGGAGAAGGAAGAGGCCTACTTCCTGCATGTGGTCTGCTCCAGGATCAAACAGGACCCCTATGTCCTCAACTACCTCCTAGAGGTACCTCTACATGTCACACTGCTCTACGCACACAACTGGATCTGTTAACCCTAACCCTATCCCTCCTAGAGGTACCCATACACACACAACTGGACCTGTTAACCCTAACCCTTCTAGAGGTACCACTACACACACAACTGGACCTGTTAACCCTAACCCTTCTAGAGGTACCACTACACACACAACTGGACCTGTTAACCCTAACCCTTCTAGAGGTACCCCTACACACAACTGGATCTGTTTATTATCATGTCAGAATAAAGAACTTGAGTTTATTGCTTTCTCTTTTTCTCATCATCCTCTTCTAGCCCTCACCCTAAACCTAGCCCTCACCCTAAACCTAGCCCTCACCCTAATCCTAACCTTAACCCTAGCCTTAACCCTCGCCCTAACCCTAGCCCTAGCCCTTAGATTCATGTGTTTTTTTATCACCTCTCCTGCAGATTAAGAAGGAGCAGCTCTCCAAGAGGTCCAGCTCCACCTCTGAGGGTCCAGAGACAGTGCCTTCCTGCCCCTCAGCCTCCTCCCCCAGCCCACAACCCACCTCCCCCCCTGCCTCCCCCTCCCCCACCGCCTCCCCCTCCCCCACTGCCTCCCCCTCCAGCCCTCTCCCAGCCAACACAAGCCTCCTCCACGTCTTGGTGCACTTGAGCAAAAGCCAGGTGTGCGGACAGAATACCCCAGAACTACAAAAAACACATTATCCAGAACTACAAGAACCACAAATCAACATATACAGTATTCACCTTCCTAGCTTGTGTATTTGAGACCCTTTTTGTGAAAAGTGTTTTATTGGAGCATGTACAGAATGAGTGGGATTAATTATAACATTTAAAATTATACATGTACAATTATAACACATTGGATACATTTCATGGTTGAATTGAACATGGAGTTGTCAATAACCCGTCCCGTGTTTGCTCTGGTCCCCGTCCAGAAGAGCAAGGTAGCGTTGAAGGCCTGGCAGAGTCTGCACCTGCTGGCCACCCTCCCCAAGGCTGAGACAGGGGAGTGTCTGGCCCACCGGACCCAGCTGTGTGAGCTCCTGGCTGGGAGGCTGTGTGAGCTGTACGCCCTCCTCCCCACCTCCACCCTGGACCCTGCAGACATACACAGCTTCACACACTCACACTGGAGGTAAGAACCAACACACCTTTGACAATGGTAAATTTCTACCTCCATCATCCCCTGGTATTTACATACCATTTACATTTCGAGGTTCAGTCAGACAGATGGTTCTGGTCAGTGTTGTGTATCTGATGGCCCCAGGCAGACCTCATGATAGTGGTCTCCATGATGTTGTTGATGCTGATATTGTTTTTGTTGATGTTGATGTTGTTGCTGTTTGTTGTTGTTGTTGTCCAGTGCTCAGTTCTCCCAGGCTGACCGTGCAGAGGAGAACCAGGCGTTCCCTGGCAGTGATCACATGGAGAGGTTCTACAGCTGGCTGGACCTCCTGGACCAGCTCATGAAGGAAGCACCACAGGTAGGAACACTCAGGCCTAGTCCCAAACCAGCCCCTACACCGTACATCATGGGCCCAGTCCCAAACCAGCCCCTACACCATGGGCCCAGTCCCAAACCAGCCCCTACACCCTACACCATGGGCCCAGTCCCAAACCAGCCTCGAGCCTCTACCCCCTACAAGGCCCAGTCCCAAACCAGCCTCTAGCCCATACACCCTACACCTTGGGCCCAGTCCCAAACCAGCCCCTACACCATGGGCCCAGTCCCAAACCAGCCTGTAGCCCCTACACACTAAAAGGCCCAGTCCCAAACCAGCCTCTAGCCCCTACACACTAAAAGGCCCAGTGACAAACCAACCCCTGGACCCTACAGCCTGGGCACAAAAAGGCTGTGGGAGGGACGTACTCAGAGGACGGGCATGTGTTTTTCCATGCATTACAATGAGCCCGTCCTCCGATTTCTACCTCCACAAGCCTCCCCTGACTTACACTTATCCAATCCTATTAGGTCTTCACAGGTGCATGTGGGCAACTGACTATTAGGGGGTGGGGAGTGTTTTTTTTTTTGAGGGGGGAGAGTGCAGGGAGACTGTGGGAGCCGGACTGTGATGAGTTGCCCATCAGTAACAGAGATGGGGTGTGTTCTGTGTAGGTGCTGGCTGTGAAGCTGGCCAGAGCCATTCACCACCAGTGGCTGGTTGAGGTCCTGCAGCCTGATCTGCTCCAGATGTGAGTCTCTGTGTCAGAACTGTATTTCTATGTGCAGCACAGGGCCTCTGTGATACCAGGGATGCCTGATGTTGTGGTGTGTTTGTGTTGTAGGTCAGAGAGAGTGTTTACTATAGCTGTGTGTGTGTGTGTGTGTGTGTGTGTGTGTGTGTGTGTGTGTGTGTGTGTGTGTTGCAGGTCTGAGGTGGGTGTGCTAGTGACCACAGCGTTGCTGTGCTGCTCTGTGCGGGGGCTCCAGTCCGCGGCGCTGGTGGACGAGCTGGTCTCCTTCCTCCTGGGCCGACACACACAGAGCGAGCTGCGCCTGGACACGGAGAGCCACCCGCTACGCTATCACCTCATAGAGCACTGTGACCACATATCTGACGAGGTATGCTAGGCTACGCTACGCTACCACCTCAAAGAGCACTGTGACCACATCTCACAAGGTATGCTAGGCTACGCTACCACCTCATATAACACTGTGACCACATCTCACAAGGTATGCTAGGCTACGTTATCACCTCATATAACACTGTGACCATATATCTCACAAGGTAGGCTCTAATCCTATTTATCCAGGATTTAACAAAGGCTGAAATGAGGACAAGACTGACGTTGGGTTCAGATTTCTTTCTCATCTCATTAGTGTATTATTCCTGTGCTGTGTGTCAGCTATTATTCTGCGCCTGTAGAGAGGTTCACTGTTACACCACTGGTGGACTGTATTGTAACTGTACCAGTTTAGAGGCTAGTCAACGTTAGGCCCCAACCCCCTACCCCCCTAGACCCTAACCCCCTAACTCCCTAGGCCCTAACCCCCTAACCCCCTCGGCCCCAACCCCCTACCCCCCTAGACCCTAACCCCCTAACTCCCTAGGCCCTAACCCCCTAGACCCTAACTCCCTACCCCCCTTGGCCCTAACCCCCTACCCCCCTAGACCCTAACCCTCTACCCCCCTAGACTCTAACCCCCTACCCCCCTCGGCCCTAACCCCCTACCCCCTCTCTCCTGGACCAGTCTTCTCAGAGGGGCTGGTAGTCTCAGTGCTTCTCTCTCTTCTAGACCAGTAGGGTTAGGTGTGTGTGTTTGTGTGTCTCTCTCTCCCAGATCAGCATCACGACCCTGCGTCTGTTTGAGGAGCTGCTACAGAAGCCCCATAGGGACATCCTGTCCAACCTGGTCCTCAGGAACCTGGAGGCTCGCTGCTACGTCACACCCCCCCCCGGAGGTGTGGAGGACCGTCATACTGACGCCTACACCTCGGAGGAGAATGAGTGAGTCTGTAGTGGTGGTGGTGGTGTTGTTGTTGTTGTTGTTAGATGGTGTACTGTATTGAGAATGAGTGTGTTGTAGCATCCCTAAGCAGAGCTCCATCTTCTCAGATATGCAATATTTGTAAGGTTCTGATTGGTTTCCCTACTTCAGTAGCAGTTAGTGATGTCACAGATATACACATCAGGGGAACCGTCTTGTAACATTATTGTTGTTTCTTGTTATTAATGGTTTACATTTTATATATATATATATATATATATATATATATATATATATATATATATATATATATATATATATATAGTATTAAATATATGAGGCCATAGTGAGGCTCTCAAATGGACAGAACATTTCTATCTCTCTCTCTCTCTCTCTCTCTCCCCCCCCCCTCCCTCCCTCTCCCCCCCCCCTCCCTCCCTCCCTTCCCTGTGTGTGAGCAGGGAGCTGGAGGAGGACCCATTCTTCACAGACAGCATGTACTCTGAGAGTGACTACAGCGGCTCAGAGCAGCTCCTCCTTCCTCCTCCTCCTCCTCCTCCTCAGCTTTCAGGAGAGGCCCCACACACACACTCCCAAGCCCAGGACATCGTCAACAGGTACACACAACCTCATCAATCAATCAATCAATCAATCAAGCAATCAATCAAATGTATTTGTAGAGCACTTTTTACATAGACAAATGTGCAAAGTGGTTAATAACAAGAACAATACAAAACAATATAAACAATAAATACAATACAAACAATATGATCGATAAACACCGAACCATAGACAAAATATATAGGGCATAGTGGCAAGGAAAAACTCCCTGGGGGAAAGAAACCTTGAGAGGAACCAGACTCCAGAGGGGACCCGTCCTCCTCTGGCTGATCAGGTGCTGAACAGTCAACTCATGGTGCAAGAGAGTGACTTTATTATTCATAAGCATCATTCTTCCCCATTCCCATCAGTCAAAACAGGAGGACTCTGATCAGAGATGTCATTACATCAGCAGCATCTCACACCAGGGGAGGCTGGTGGAGGTAGACATGGAAAATGAGCTCATTGTAATGCATGGAACGGAATCAGGAATGGTATCAAACATGGAATAAGGAATTCCGTTCCATCCATTACAATGAGCCCGTCCTCCGATTTTCTACCTCCACCAGCCTTCCCTGGTCAACACTGTGTCCTTAGAATGGTTCCAGCTTGGTGATGATGTGTGTGTGTGTGCGTGCGTGCGTGCGTATGTGTTGTGCAGCTTCCTGTGTCTGGTCCCTCAGGAGGCCAAAACCTCCCAGCACATCCAGGGGGCAGGATATGACACGTACGTCCACGATGCCCACAAGCTGGTGAGTAGAGGACAGGTGTTTGTCAGGGGGAGGCTGGAGGAGGTAGAAATCGGAGGACGGGTCTCATTGTAATGCATGGAATGGGATGAAGGAATTTGATACCAATTATTTTTCCGTTCCATGCATTACAATGAGCCCCGTCCTCCGATTTCTACCTCCACTAGCCTCCCCTGGAATAGAGAGAACATGCATTGATCTCTCAGATTTGACTCTAAACATTTGCATGTATTATGTATTTGCGATGTATTATGTTGTAACTATCATGACCGTTGACGGCTGTGTGCGATGTACGTGACAAATAAAATATGATTTGATTTGATTTGATTTGACCCGTCCCTAATTTCTCCCCTTTTTCTCTGTCCCCACCCAGTTCAAAGAGTGCTCCGTCTTCTCCCTCCACTGGGACTGGCCGGTGACCCTGAAACCCCCAGAATCCTCGCTGTCCAGTTCAGACTTCTTCGAAGGCCACTTCCTTAAAGTCCTGTTTGACAGAATTGGACGGATCCTGGAGCAGGTAGACTTGGGTGGACAGACGTGCTCTGGTCATGATGATGTCTGTCACACAGGCTCAGGGTTCTCCCCAGGATGTTCACAGAGGAACGTCTTAGTGCTTTCGTTTCGTTTCGCACTTTCGTTTTTAACAACAATGTTGTTGGTGATCGTAGATAGTTACTCTAACGTTACTAAATATATAGTTTAATTTGTCTTAATGTTTACATAGTGGCGCCGCAGAGTTCACAGCGTGGCGCAGAAACACTCTTCCATTCTTTGGGGAGAACCCTGAGACTCTGCTGTAGCTTGGCTACAGATGGGTCTGTAGCCAGCTCCTCTGTGATACGGCGGTAACAGAGATAGCCATTGGCTGAAGCCCAGACATGTCTGTAGCCAGCTCCTCTGTGATAGGGTGGTGACAGAGATAGCCATTGGCTGAAGCCCAGACAGGTCTGGAGCAGGCTTGCTGTTTGCTGTGACACGGTCACATGATCCTCAGTTACAGTAGTCTTACATATCTCTATCTCTTTCTCTCTCCCTATCTCCCCCCCCCCCCCAGCCCTATGAGTTGAACCTCCAGGTGACGTCAGTGTTGTCCAGGCTGGCTGTGTTCCCTCACCCACACCTCCACGAGTACCTGCTGGACCCCTACATCAGCCTGGCCCCTGGCACACGCTCCCTCTTCTCTGTCCTCATCAGGGTACCACACACACACTAACAAGGTGATAATAGTCTGTTGTTCCAGGTGATAGGAGAGCTGATGTGTGTGTGTGTGTGTGTGCGTGCACGTTCCAGGTGATAGGAGAGCTGATGCAGAGGATCCAGGTGATCCCTAGCGTGACGGAGAAGCTGGTCCAGGTCAGAGGTCAACTGATGGGGCTGGAGCCAGACACGGGGTGAGGACTTCCTGTCTGTCTGTCATACCAATAGAATAAGCTGGATACCCAACACACCACAGCGCAGTTTCAAACATGGAAAGAGTTAAGAAGGGGAGCTCAAGTTTGACGAGAAGACTTGGAAACGTTCTTATCCTCCCTAATAATAATATAACTCTACAAAATGTCAAAGAAACAAGATATAAACTCAGTCAAACAGCACTATCGTTTATTGTTGAATCACAAGGGGACCCTTTGGTCAGAAATGACAGTGCAGACTTCCATAGTGACATGGTGTTGTATTGTGTGTCTCCCTCCCCCCCAGGGTGGATCATGTGACCCTGCTGAAGGGCGTCATCGTCCTGGAGGAGTTCTGTAAGGAGCTGGCCGCCATCGCCTTCGTCAAACTGTCCAATCAGAGCCCAGAAGAGGACCCCTGACACTTCATCGGTCGCTTCACAACGGGAACATGCATCCTGTGAACCAGGGGAGGCTGTCGGAGGTAGAAATCGGAGGACGGGCTCATTGTAATGCATGGAACGAAATAAGGAATGGCATCAAACCAGATACCATTCTCATTCAATTCCATGCATTAACAGTGAATGGAATGTCAATGGAATATCATATCAAGAAATATAAAACAGATACCATTCCTCATTCCATGCTTTCCAATGAGCCTGTCCTCCGATTTCTACCTCCACTGATAAAACCCTCTGTCTGAAGACAGAACGCTGGTGGACGATTCAGGCAGACCTCTCTGTCATACCGCTGCTTCCTATTGCATCAGTTGCACAACTAGCTAATGCAGTAACCTGGGTTGCGAGGACAAGGACATGAACTAGAACCCAAAGATGAACTACTGGTACAAGAGGAGGAGAGGAGACTCTCATTGCACATCTCTGTTTGAACTTTAATGTACAAGCTGAAATGTTTCACTTATTCTTTATTATTTTAAGAGTTTAATCTTATGTTTCTTAAATAACTATGCAAATGATATTTTATTTATCTTAAATACGTGAATAATTATCACATACATGAAAGTAATCAGTCATTGATGCAGTAGGTCAAAATCAAGGTGAAGCTAGTGTGTGTATCTCTGGGCATCGTTCTCCAGCTGATCTCCTGCCTGCTGTAAGCCTGTTCTGTTGTCCTATCAGAGACCTTTAATCTCCCAGAGGAGGAGAGGTCAGCTGATTTACAGCTTCGTGTGTGTGGACCGCGGTTACTGTAACCAACGGTCTTAATACATTTTAAAATAATTTTAAAACATGCTCTCATTGACAGGTGTCTCTGTAGATCTTCAATTACACTGAGAAGTACAATCATGCAATAACTGAATGTCATTTGTGAATAACAATGGGACATCTAGTGACAGTCCCATTTCCAGTGAGAAACTGACAACTGCTTTTTCCCCTCAAATCATCTCAACAAAAGTGTCAATCAATCAATGTCAATCTTCTCCAGCAACTCTGCAAAGACATACAGGTACGTTTCCTGCCAGCATCTCTCCCATGATGGATGCATACTGTCGTGTGCCTTACTGCCAAGACGCTCGGACCCCAGCTCAACCACAGGTGCCTACCCCAGCTCAACCACGGGGGCCTGCCCCGCACACCCCAGCTCAACCACGGGGGCCTGCCCCACACACCCCAGCTCAACCACAGGTGCCTGCCCCGCACACCCCAGCTCAACCACGGGGGCCTGCCCCGCACACCCCAGCTCAACCACGGGGGCCTGCCCCGCACACCCCAGCTCAACCACGGGGGCCTGCCCCACACACCCACCCACCCATGTACAGCCTGGTGTTCAGACGGACAGGTTCCCTCTGCCTCCGCAGAGCCCTCCTCAGAAGAGGCTGTGCACCGGGAGGAGGTCCACAGACTTGATCCTGTGTAGGATCTTCTCCCTGAGCAGCTGGTTCTCCACCTTGTGCCACAGGTAGCGGGGGCTCTCCAGGGCCGGGGGCAGGCTGGTGTGGGGCCCCTCCGGACCCTCGTGCTCCAGAGATGCCAGCATGTTGAAGCAGAGTCCGTCTGTCTTCCCCGGGACCCTCCCGCTGTGCTGCAGCCCCAGAATGCCCCAGGTGTGCAGCTCCAGCTGGTAGTACGACGCTGGCATGGCCTCCTGGACCAGCTTGTTGGCCGCCCACGTCACTGTATGAGTCTTCACCGAGACGGCCACGGGGAGGTGGTGGTTCCTGGTGGTCCCGACCAGCAGCCAGAGCTCCTTGTCTGGGTTGGAGAAGGCCAGGACCACCCTCTGGACCACCACACGGCAGGACAGGTCTATGGGCCGGGCCGGTGGGAACCAGGCCTTCTCCCGGTACTTCAGGCCCTCGGCGATGAGGCGGTTGATGTCCTGGCCCCGCAGCGTGAGTGGCGCCTCGCGGTCCCACCACTGTGCCTGGAGGGACTCGGCATCAGACTCCGCCTCTGTCTTCAGAGAGCCGCCTGGGAGGGGGGAAAGTGAAAGACAACTGTGAGAGAGAACTCTGGCAATGCTACAGGACTCTCACATTATACAATAAGAGAACACACACATAATATAAATGTGGGGAGAGGCTGGTGGAGGTAGAAATCAGGACGGTTTCGAATCAGGAATGATACCATTCCATGCATTACAATGAGCCCATCTTCTGATTTCTGCCTCCACTGGTGTGAATCCCCTGATAGACAGACAACACACCAGAACCCTGGTAGATAACAGACAGAACTGGCAACGCTACAAGCCCTTGTTGAGGTTCTGCCCTCAGCCCATTTCAGGTTTCAGCCATGTGTGCTGAAACCTGAAACCATCAAAACATGCAGTGCTTTAATTCACAGTCAGGATTTGATCATCCCAAGGAATTCAAAACACAGCCACTCAGCTGCCCTAAAGCTTCATCGTCATCAATGTTCAAATCTGAAGTAAAACAGAGTGTTTTGACATAAGGATGTAGCCTGCAGTCTGACCTGTGGCTTCGGCCAGGAAGGCGAATCTGACCCACTGCGGGCCCTGCTCCTGGACTAGCAGGAGGGTGATTGGCTGGCACTCCAACCCTGCCTCCTCCTTCACCTCCCTCCTCATGGCCTCCTCGATGCTCTCCCCCACCTCCATCCTCCCAGCCGGCAGGTACCACTGCTTATAGCAGTCCGGCTTGGCCTCCTGCACCATCAGCACCTCGTTCTGCAAGGAGAGAGAGACAGATAGACACACAGTTAGTGATGCAGAGAGAGACGCTTGCACACGGTTAGTGATGCAGAGAGAGACGCATGCACGCACACACGGTTAGCGATGCAGAGAGAGAGACACACAGGTTAGTGACGGTGATTCAGCATTTTGTCAGTGCTCAATAGTTATGATGACACTTTCTATCTTCTGCTGTACAGTGTCCTTTGCAGTTTCTTGAAAGGCGCTTTAAATCCAAAATATTATTATTATTATTTAGCAGGTATTCAGTTCAGGTATAACGACTCATCTGTAGAATATCCCCAGGTCAATGTACAGTGAGCTTAACAACACAACGCCACATGCCGCAAGTCACGATGTATTCTTAACTTGACGCGTGATATTCTGGCCAACAACTCATAAGACACCTAATAGAATTACTTAGCTCTTTGGCTGGTTGGTTTCAGGGCCTGTCCTCACCACGGGGTCAGGCCTTCAACACCAAAACTACCCTCACCTTTGAGTTGAAGATGACGGCGCAGACGATGTAGCAAATGGTTTTCCTCAGGACGACCGGCTTCAATCTATCCGGCGCTGAGTCGTACTCCTTCACCGGGAGTCCTTCACCGTTTAAAACCGTCTCCACCTCCTCGTCCACACTCATGTCTGCAGACAAGCTGGCCCCCTGTAGAGATACTGGAAGTCACATCACCTAAGATCATCTGAAAGACTGACGAGAGAGATGTGAAGTGTGACTGGAGCTGGACAAGATCAGGGATAATTATCGCCGCTGTCTGTCCATGGCAGCTCAGCACCAACTGTCACTAACATCGATGGTCAGAGTCTAACGATCTATTTTGCAAACAAAGATCATGACAGAGATTTCTTGAAAATCTGTCCAATGTATCTAACTAGCGAAAATAGTGTGGTAGCTAGTTAACTATCTAAGTAGTGTGGTAGCTAGCTAGCTAGTAGAAGGAGATATTATTAAGCCGACGATGGATGTACGCTGCTCTAGCAAGCAAACGTACTGAAAAGTTGTACACAAATTCACTTCAACAAGTATGTCATTTAACAAATGTGTGTTTGCTATTTGCAAATATGATATTCATTTAAAATCACCAACCTTCACAGTATTAGCTGCATCCACTTGCTTGTCTGACGGTCGGCTAGCTGATTGTTGACACTTCTGACAGGTCGGCTAACCACCTCCCACTGACAGTTCAACAACCAATCACAAAGCTCCTTTCACCAATTACAAAGGTCCAATCACTAATGACAAAGCTCCTTTCACCAATCACAAAGCTCCTTTACTTTACTCCGCCCATTTATCTCTGCTATCTGCTCAGCCATTGGTTGAGAGCTCACGGGGGTGGAAGAGAGATGACGTAGCCTGCCAGAAGCGGTGCTGATCTCAGCTGCTACTAAAAATCAACTCCTACAGCTGTGACTTTTCACAACTGTATTTTGTTTTCTGTTTACACAATTACATAGCTATATACATGGAAAGATTAACCCAGATTAATAACGATTAATCCCACATATGTATATAAAGGATATATAATGATTCATGATGAGATAGTTTATTACATTGCACACGATTTTGTTTGTTTGTTTGTTTCTACCTTGTTTCTCTCTAAATCAAAATGTAAATCAAAATGTCATCCAATCTGATGGAAATTAAACCTTGGAATATTAAATGTGCTTGTCTGGAATATGAATAACGGTTCAACGTCATCATCATCAGCAAGAGAGGGTTACGTACGGTGTACTACGCATGCGCCCTTTTATCCATTCTAGTCGGGTTCACTGGATGTGCCATTGCGACTCGTTTGATCTAAAACGAGACTCGATTCAAAAAGATTAGTGAATCAGCATTATCGTTTATTATTATAGACACCGAGCATTCGATCCGGATAGATCCGTAGTCTAGAAAGAGCCACAACCAGCAGGGCTGAAGTACTCTCCTGTAGGCGAGCCAGGAGTAGTTGTTACACTATGGCAAGGTAATTGTCAAAGGCTTTTTTACAGTATGTGGAAAAGGCGCTTCGTGATTGCTTGGAAGGCGACTCCCGGATAAGAAGACGTACTGTACTCGTCCCCACTTCGACTGTTTGTTGCCTTTTAGACAAACATGGGTATGACATTACTGTCCCAGTATCAGTGCTTTCAAGTGATTTGTGTGGTCGTTTTACTCCATGGACTCAGCGAATGCAGCAGCAGCAGCAGCAGCAGCGACGACGGTGAGTAAACATTGTCCCGGCTTCTCTGCCACTCTCTGTCGCAAGGCATTCTAGAACCTGGCGACATCCCTGAATTCTTTTTCCCATTTCAGACAGACGCACATCTTTAATAGTAATAGTTGTTGTTAATGTGTAGAAACCTGTTTTATAGGAACAGGGGGACCAGTCGCTGCTATTTTATAACCAGTAACAGATGTCGTGTTTTACCGCCCAGTCACAGACTGGGGGAATGTTGTCATGAGTGTCACTGTTCCATAGAGGAAACTCACGGACTGTGCCTTTAAAGCACCATAACCCAAATCATAGCAAACTACATGAAAAAGGGCTTAAAATCATATCCGTTCTCAGTGTATTTCGGTGTGTAGGTTTCATATGAATCAACTTTTCAAAAGTCGTTGTAGCTAATACTGTCACATCTGAATTAGGACGGGCAGACCTCTAGACTCCTACCAAGTCTAGCCTACTATGTATAGGTTGTTGGTTGTACACGCATAAGCAGCTTATCAACGTTCCTGAAAGGTTTATGTGGGTTAATAGACACGTCTACATCATGGTCTGATGAAGGGTGAAGATGTGAACTGAACAAACATACATGTTCCCCAGGGAGGCTGGTGGAAGTAGAAATCGGAGGACGGGCTCTTTGTAATGAATGGAATGAAACGCGTGTCTGATACCATTCCTTATTCGATTCCATTCCATTAATTACAACGAGCCCGTCCTCCGATTTCTACCTCCACCAGCCTCCCCTGGAACATACGTGTTCTCCATGTATTCCACATGCTATAGTAGTAGTACTCGCCTCTTGGCAGTGTATGTCTTGTTGGAACAAGATATGAGACATTCCCCAGTTGAATCAGTCAATGGCTCTCTGTAGATGAAGATACAGATAGTACTCAGCTTTATGCTGTGACTCTGTTAGGAGGGGAGGGGGGGAGAGGAGAGGAGAGGAGAGGTCCCAGAGCACATGTTATAATGTGGTTGTGTGACTTGATGGGATTGTTTCCCAGGCCAATAGGAGGTCATTAGGGTCATGTGATCTAGGGAGGCTGGTTGGTTATCTGGTGGGTGGGTCTCCACCGCTCAGCAGGAAGTGGTGGGGAGGCCCTAATTGGCTAATATAATACTATAGAAGCCCTGTTTGGTTAAGATAATACTATAGAAGCCCTGTTTGGTTAAGATAATACTATAGAAGCCCTGATTGGTTAAGATAATATTGTCGTTGGTTCTGATTGGTTATGGTGGTCGGGTCTCCACAGCTCAACAGGAAGTGGTGTGGCGATCATGTGTGTGTCAGGTGGTGGTATGCAGCCGCCACCTCACAGGGGAAAGTGAACGTTTCCTCTCCTCTGTTTCTCCTCCTCTGTTTCCTCTCCTCCGTTTCCTCTCCTTCGTTTCCTCTCCTCTAGTTGTAAAAACTGGATGAGCAGGTCACATGGGCACAAGAAGTGTGAACAGATATGCTTTTTTATTTGTATTGAACCTTTATTTAGGTTAATCCAGGTTAGTCTTATTGAGAGAACATCTCTTTTTCAACAGAGACCTGTTCTAGTCGTACCTTCAGGATAGTAACAGAGTTGGTCTGGACCAGCAGGAGAGGTCTGGTTGATGAGGTGAGCTAATTAGCCCACAATGTTGCTCATTTAGCAGACGGGGCATTTGAAGAACTGTATGGTTCACTGAGGATGCAGCTTAGAGGAACACACACACACCAAACACACACACACACACAGGCACACACACACACACACACACTCACACTCACACACACACTCACACTCACACGCACACACATTGAACACACACACACACACCAAACACACACACACAGGGTTCCGTGTGTAATGGTGAAGGTCCCCCTGCCTCTCTCTGTGGCCAACAGAGGCTGTTATGTAAGGCTGAGTGCTGAGCAGTGGACAAAGCTCTACTGTACGCCAGCGACCTTGTTGTGTTCTCGTGTCCTAGATGCAACAACACTCCTAGATAGCTCTGTCTGGGACGTGATGTAGGACTGTCCTTTAGAAAGCTGTGAGGAGGCTATGGCTGGAGCCGTGGTCACTCCACACACACACACACACACACAGACAGACAGACAGACCAAAGCTGGGGGGTAGTTGAGGCTGCATGGAGAGTGTTAGAGAGAGTGTCACACACAGCTGTTCTTCTGCCCTGCTCTACAAACATACACACACACACACAAACAAACACACACACTGTCGAAAAATATGGACCTCCCTCGACCTACAACGCCACCTGGGTGGTTCTAGGCGGGTCTGTGTGAAGAAATTATGTTCTGAAATATAATCAAATGTAACAAATAAAATATACTAAATAACTAATTATAGGGGGCGTTCAGTGGCGTAGCACACTAAGGCGCATACCATATCATCGCAAGGTCCCTGGTTCGATTCCGGCCATCGACATATCCTGCATGTCATCCCTCCTCTCTTTCACCCATCCTTCCTGTCAATCTCTACTGTCTCTATCCCAATAAAGCCCTTAAAACACATTTTTAAAAAAAGGGTTGAAATGTAATCAAATTTGAAAGGGACAGAGAGAAAAGAGGGACCTGACAAGGCTGAGAGAGGGTTGCTAAGCAGGTTGGTTTACTGGCAACTTCCTAAGGTACATGTACTTCCTAAAGTATACATCCTCCTAGGGTACTTTCCAGAAGGTGTGCCATAGTACGGTGTGAAGGAGGAGACAGAAGTCTGATAGATTAAGGTGTTCTAGGAGGGACGACAGCAGGAGTCCAGATCGGGGGATAAGATAAAATGGGATGACAAGAGCATCTCAATGGGCATTTCCATAAGGAACCCTAAAAGACCAGGAGGTTTTCATGACCAAAGTTCTCTCCGGAGAAAATTAGAACTAGGAATCCCTCAGCCTGGAGGCTGTTGGTATCGGACTAGGCTCCCTCTTAGCTACCTTGAGTCTTAGCCCTCGCTCTATCAGTAGTTGGCATTGCCCATAACTGTTAGTGGTGGGGACTTTGTTAAAAGGCTTGCTGGAGGTTGAGTGACCGCTTTACATGGAAGGGGAAGCGAGTCTGAGGAACCGAGAGTATTCAACGGGTGCACGTCAATGCTGGACGGGGCCTCTCTAAATGTATATCAAGTCAGATAGAGTAGGGACAGGGGTAAGGTTTTAATTTCTTTTCATATTTTAGAAGCTTAAATAAAGTAAAAACCTGTATTTTAAAGAAAAATAAGTGATGTCGTTCTTGTTAGAAATGAAACTGTCACCTAAAGTTGAATTATCCTCCTTGTTAATAGTAAAAAGTCAGATTTCATTGCGCATATTACTTCATAGGATCTGAATGGTTATGCAAACCTCTTTTAATATCTTCTTCGGATGAATTGACCTCATCGATAAATTAAATTCCTGCAACCACACCAACTGGCACTTATATTAGAACAGAGCTGTCGTTAGCTATAGGGGCTTTGAAGCTATGTTCCATTGTGGGTCACTCATGGTTAATAGCTGAAAGAGGAAGCAGGGGAAACTAATGGAAGTAGACAGCAGGGTGAATCTATTCACCACTAGCCTAAGCACATTTTTAGAGTTCCTACTAGGGTAAGACACTTTAGGCTGAAGATCAAACCTGTTAGATGGAGGGCTAGTCTGGGGCTCCTGTACAGGGCCATTTTGCCAGGAAACAACACACACACACACACACACACACACACACACACACACACACACACACACAGATTGTTGTAAGTCTGAATCTTATCTCAGTTCTGTTGTATTCCTCCTTCCATATGTTTGGAAACTAGCTGCCAAACTCATTAGAGGGAGATGGAGTGTGTGTGTCTCTCTCCCCTCTGTATCTCACTCAGAGAGAACAGGCTGTGGCCGGTTGTTGATAGTCGAGGTGAGATATTGGCTCCGGTATCAATGATGAATGCTGAAACCACAGAGTGTCTGCTCTCTCTCTGCTCTGGCCTCCCATTAGAGAAACACACATGAGAGAACACACACACTCTGAGCTCAGGCCCTCGCTCAGGAATGGCACTAGATCATCATTGTATGAACCAGGGACCCAGGCTACTATGTCTGGAGGTGTCTGGGACCAGGCTACTATGGCTGGAGTTGTCTGGGACCAGGCTACTATGGCTGGAGGTGGCTGGAGGTGTCTGGGACCAGGCTACTATGGCTGGAGGTGGCTGGAGGTGTCTGGGACCAGGCTACTATGGCTGGAGGTGTAGCATGCTAGCATCCATAGCTACTCATGGGATGTAGCATACTAGCATCCATAGCTACTCATGGGATGTAGCATACTAGCATTCATACCTATAGTCACACTGACTCTCTCTCTGACTTTTCCTCTGACTCTTCCTCTCAGAGTGGAACTCACAGGTGAGGAGAGAGAGACTGTGTGTGTGTGTGTGTGTGTCTGTCTGTCCTCTGTGTGTCTGAGAAGGACGTTGACATGGGGGGGGTCTGGCTGGCAGAGGAGGGCATGGGGCTGTGAACGTAGCCTTGACAGGGTGGGCACACACACACACACACTTGGCTACAGCTCAACCAGGAGACAGAGGGGTTGGCTTGGCTTGGCTTGGCTTTGGCTCAGGCAGGCAGGAGACTGTGTGTGTGTGTGTGTGTGTGTGTGTGTCAGAAGTGCTGATGTTGAGAGAGAGAGAGAGAGCCCTCCGGCTGCATTGTGTTGCCAGCTCTCTGCTCCGACCTCTGACCCCAATCCTCCAGGGAAAGCTCTGATTGGTTAAGGAAACACAGGAAACATAGACTCTCTTTGGCCTGCTCAGGAAGTCAGCTCGTGAAGAGATGAGGTCAAGGGTCAGGGTGGGAGCAGGAGGTTAAGAGATGGGGAGGGGGCAGAGGGGGGAGGGGGGGGGAGTTAGAGGAAGGAGAGTTAGGGTTAGCGTTAGGGGAGGGTTAGGGTTAGGGGTAACCCTGTCCACAGGCTACTGCACACAGCGCATGTAAGCCTGGAATAACAACAACTCAGACCTGGCCTTAGAGGGAGGGAACTGACTCAGTCAAGGATTTATTATTATTACTGCGAATCACATGGCAGTAATGTTGTCATGTGTCCCTGTAGCGTGTGAATGCTAACCAACACCACTCCACTCTTGACCATGAACAATCAAACATATTAGCTTAGCATTAGCTTAGCTACCTCCTCTGATGGCTAACGGCTAATTCCTCATTCCATTCCATGCATTACAATGAGCCCGTCCTCCGATTTCTACCTCCACCAGCCTCCCCAGGGTATGACAGTGTATGAACCACATATGAACATACTAACAGTGTTTCTCCTCCCCCCCAGACTCAGCAGCCAATCAGCAGACGGCTCAGTTCTCATCCTATGAGGTGACGGTCCCTAGACGGCTGGGCAAGCAGAGGAGGGACCTGGACAGCTCTGACTCTGCCCACCGGGTACAAACAAACATGGCCACTCCCCTCCACACACATGACTCCTCCCACAAACATGACCCCTCCCTTTGATACCATTCCTCATTCCATTCCATGCATTACAATGAGCCCATCCTCCTATTTCTACCTCCAGCAGCCTCCCCTGACCTCCATGTGTATGGATGGGTGAGAGAGGTCCTGACCAGTCCTATCCTACCTAGTTGACCTCTACTGTTGTCCTTCCTTCTCACATGTCTGTTCCTCCTAGACTGGTCTCATGGTCAGCTCTGCTAGCCCCACTCCTCTCTTTCCTTTCCTCTCCTCTCTCTCTTTCTTCATTCCTCTCTTTCCATTCCTCTCCTCTCTTCTCCTCTCTTTTCTTCTCTTCTTTCTCTCTCCACTCCTCTCTTTCCATTCTTCTCCTCACTTCTCCTCTCTCTCTCTCCCTCCCTGCCAGGAAATGTCAGTGAGGTCATTCCCAGATCTGTGTGTGCGTTAGCCAACTCTTATGACTGTCGTTGTCATGCTGACTGTTGCCATGCAAACAGTTGTTGTCATGCCCATGTCCATTTCCTGTTCCCTCTGACCTTTGACCCGGAGGTCAGCTGACCAGCAGGCACCATGGCCTCACCGTACAGCTGCAGCCAATCATGTGGTTGTTCAACTCCACTGGGATGGGATGGGATGGGATGGGATGAGGTGTGTGTGTGCATGTAGCTGTATGTCTGTTACTGTGTGGAGTATGTATGTGTGTGTATGTTACTCCTCCTCTCCTCCATCCTCCTCTGAGCTCCTCCTTTCCTCTGTCCTCCTCCTCTCCTCCTCTCCTCTGTCCTCCTCCTCTCCTCTCCTCCTCTCACTCTGTCCTCAAAAGGCATTGGAGGAGAATATCTAAGGGGAGGAGCCTAGATCCTCTGAGTTTTGAGGAGAGGAGGATGTGTGTTCCTAACAACTGAGAAAAGGCTTAAGTGTGATCCAGAGGTGTGTGTGTGTGTGTGTGTGTGTGTGTGTGTGTGTGTGTGTGTGTGTGTGTGTGTGTGTGTGTGTGTGTGTGTGTGTGTGTGTGTGTGTGTGTGTGTGTGTGTGTGTGTGTGTGTGTGTGTGTGTGTGTGTGTGTGTGTGTGTGTGTGAGTCCTCCTCTCTTCCTTCCTGGAATCTGTGTTTGAACAGGCTTAGACACATATATATACACATACACACAGCCCTCCACAGGGACCTGAAGGAGTGAGTGAAACATGAGAATGTTTGAAGGAGGGTGAAGGAATGAGGGTGTGTTTAAACAGAGCTCTCTGCTGCATTGTTGTGTGTGTGTGTGTGTGTGAGAGAGAGAGAGAGAGAGAGAGAGAGACTGGAACGTGTTCAGTATTAACAGTAAACACCAAATGGGCGTTCTTGCAGCTGAAAGTAAGATTATAAATAGGCTGTTAGCCAACTACACTATTGGTCTACAATGAGAGAGGGAGAGACAGAGAGGGGGAGAGAGAGGGAGAGAGGGGGGGAGAGAGAGAGAGAGAGAGAGAGCCCAACACCTGTGGTTAGCCTCCTCCAAGCTGCTGGCACAAACAAACAAACAAACCCTCACGACTGGGGTGAACGCCAGGCCGTTGAGTCAGACAGGAATCACCTGACCTGTCACCTGACCTGCGTCTCCATCTGTCCCTCCTCATCTACCTCTTTACTCAACAAGGTTCAGCTGGCTCTCTTTCTTTCTGTCTTTTTGCACACAAACACCCACCCTCCCACACACACACAGGCATAGTGAAGGTGTGATACTGTGTGTGTGTTTCTATGTCTCTGTCTCTCTGTCTGTGTGTGTCTGTGTGCGTGTGTGTGTGTTTGTTTGTCTCTGTGTGTCTATTGCTCTCTGACAGAGAGAACCCCCTCCCTCCAGACTCAGCCAATGAAACAACCCCATCCCTCCAGACCCAGCCAATGAAACAACCCCATCCCTCCAGACCCAGCCAATGAAACAACCCCATCCCTCCAGACCCAGCCAATGAAACAACCCCATCCCTCCAGACCCAGCCAATGAAACAACCCCATCCCTCTGATCCTAGCCAATCAAATGACCCCCTCATGTCTTTCTGTTCTGTTGCAGGTGTCGTACGTCTTCAACGCCCTGGGGAAAGACCATGTGATCGTCCTGGAGAAGAATGAGTAAGTAGACACGTCCTCCATGACTCTCTGCTGTACAGACCACAGGGGAGGCTGAGGGAGAGAGAGAGACACAGACACACACACTCACATTGAAGTGTTGCTTTAATGCACCACATGAGACTGAATCATTTTGACACAATCAAGAAAACAATCAGATAAACAGAGATCCAGCCTGGCCTGCTAGTCATCAGAAGAGACGTTCAGTACTCAGAACACAGCAGAGCTACCTTCTACCTGGCTGTACTCATTTACATTTTACATTTTAGACATTTAGCAGGCACCTTTATCCAAAGCGACTTACAACAAGTACATTTGTCTAAGTAAGTGAATCATCTATACATCAGTCATCATAAGAAAAACAAATCTATGCTTGGACCAGAGGCAGTCACAATGCTAGAAGAAGGAAGAATTACTTTTTTTATTTGTTTTTTATTTTTTTATTTACAGTAGAGAAACTGTCCAGGGGTGTAGTGGGGATGAGGAGGTCTTTGGGAGGGACAGTCAAGATGTAGCCTGAAGAGATGGGTCTACAGCGGAAGATAGGTAGTGACTCTGCAGTCCTGACAGTAGTGGGAAGCTCGTTCCCAGGACAGTGAAAACCTGTGACCAAATAGCATGACTGCTGCATCCACGTAAAGTTGGCGGTGCCAGTTGGCCAGCCGAGGTGGAAGAGCAGGGTGGATGACCATTGCTTGCAAGTAAGGAGGGGCTGTTCCCTTTGCTGCCCGGTAGGTGAGCACCAGGGTCTTGAATCTGATGCGAGCTGCTACCGGGAGCCAGTGAAGGGTGCGAAGGAGGGGGGTGACATGGGAGAATTTGGGGAGATTGAACACCAGATGGGTGGCAGCATTCTGGATGAGCTGCAGAGGTCTGATGGCGGAGGCGGGGAGTCTGGCCAAGAGTGCGTTGCAGTAGTCAAGGCAAGAGATCAAAAGTGTTTGGACCAAAAGTTGTGCTGCTTCTCTGGTGAGGAATGGATGTATCCTTCTGATGTTGTAGAGGAAGAATCTACGGGAGCCTGCTGTCACTGTGATGTTCACCGCACAGGACAAGTGGTTGTCAAGGATCACCCCAAGATTCTTGGCTGTCAGGGAGGTCACAGTAGAGTTCTCTACTGTGATGGAGAAGTCTTGGAGAGGGCAGGCTTTCCCAGGGAGGAAGAGCAGCTCAGTCTTGTAAAGGTTGGAGGGCTAAAGGTGGTGGGCTGACATCCAAGCAGAAATGTCTGCAAGACACGCAGAGACACGTGTTGCCACCTGTGAGTCAGATCAGGGGAAAGAGAGAAAGAGTTGAGTGTCATCTGCGTAGCAGTGGTAAGAGAAACCATGTGAGGAAATTACTGAGCCAAAAGATTTGGTATAGAGGGAGAACAGTAATGGCCCTAGGACGGAGCCCTGGGGCACCCCAGTGGTGAGGGCTCGTGGAGAGGACAGCAATCCTGGTAAGAGCGATCAGCCAGGTAGGATGCAAACTAGGAGAGTGCAGAGCCAGAGATGCCCAGTTCTGAGAGGGTTGAGAGAAGGATCAGGTGGTTTACTGTATCGAATACAGCAGACAGGTCCAGAAGAATGAGTACAGAGGAGAGGGAGGAAGCTCGATCAGAGTGGAGGGCCTCCGTGACAGCAAGGAGAGCAGTCTCAGTAGAGTGCCCAGCCTTAAAGCCGGATTGGTGAGGGTCAAGGAGGTTGTTCTGAAGGAGGTAGTGAGACAGTTGGTTAGAGACAGCTCGTTCAAGGGTTTTAGATAAGAAGGAGAGAAGGGATACCGGTCTGTAGTTATGGACAGCAGACGGGTCAAGAGTTGGTTTCTTGAGAAGAGGCTTGATTCTGGCTGTCTTAAAGGCAGCTGGGACAGATCCTGTGGATAGAGAGGAATTGATTATGGTGGTAAGGAACGGAAGGAGGTCTTTGGAAATGGATTGGAGAAAGGAGGAGGGGATAGGATTAAGAGGGCAGGTGGTTGCCTGCTTGGATGTGACCAGTTTTAGAATATCAGGGGAGAGGGGGGAAAGAGCTGATAAACCAGAGGCCGAGTGTAGCGCAGTGGGTTTGGGAGGAGTGGTAGCAGTGTTGGTGAAAGGTAGAGAGAAAGAGCTGCTAATGTCATCAACCTTCATTTCAAAGTAGGTGACAGTCATCTGCAGACAGGGAGGTGGGAGGAGGTGGGTTGAGGAGTGAGGAAAATGTGGAGAACAGTTTCCTTGGGTCAGAGGCAGATGATTGAATTTTGGAATGGTAGTAAGAAGCTTTAGCAGCTCAGAACACAACAGAGCTACTTTCTACCTGCCTGTGTGTGTCTCCTGATGAGGTGTGTGTGTAGTTGAGGTGTGCGTCTCCTGATGAAGAGCGTGTATAGTGGTGGTGTGTATCTCCTGATGTAGTAGGGGTGTGTATCGTAAGGTAAGGTAACGTTGTCACGGTGTCCCTACAGGCTCCTCCTCCCTGATGACTTCACAGTCTACTCCTACAGCAAGGACGGCTCTCTGGTCACCAGCAGACCTCCCATGCAGGTAACACACGTGCACACACACGCACACAGACCTTCCATGCAGGTGAGACACACACACACACATTGTCCACACACTGGACATAATGAATACAGAATCATCTCCAGACATGAGGAGACGATTAACAATTAACTCCTCAAATTTCTAACATAGACTCCTCTCAGCTTGTTGTATTTACTCCTCTACGATTTCTACTGTGGTTGTTGTTGTCGTGACTCCCCTACGCGTTCTACTGTGGTTGTTGTTGTATTGACTCCCCTATGCTTTCTACTGTGGTTGTTTTTTGATAAAGACAGTCTTGGAGAGCCCTTCAACTCCAGCAAGACTCTCCATGACTCTCCATGACTCTCTATACTTTAGTCTCTAACAGTGATGTCATCTGTTTATCCACCTGCCTTGTATAAAAGTTCATCCTGCTTTCCCATAAAACCTCTCAGGTCTTTAATGGCGTTCCCAGTAGATGTTGTCAGAGCCAGCCTGACCTGGCTGGCTGCCGTGGGAGAAGCCCCCGGTGCAGGAGGAGTCAGAGTACAGAGCTGGATGCTGTATAGTCTGATGGTGGTGTGTGTATCTTCTCACAGAGACGTATGTGTTTGGCACAAGAAAATGCTACTTTAAGAGGCTCTGGCTTCTCCTCAGATATGAATGATACAGACCAGCCTTCTCTCCCATGGCAACAACACAGATCATCTAAGATCTGTTCTGAGATCAGCACTAAGCCTGAGATCAGTTCTGGGAAGAGCAGACTAGACCTGCACACAGACAGGAATGCTCTCTCTCTCTCTCTCTCCCTTCCCCTCTCTCCCCCTCTCTCTTTCTCTCTCTCCCCCTCCCCCTCTCTCTTTCTCTCTCTCTCCCCTCCCCCTCTCTCTTTCTCTTTCTCTCTCTCCCCCTCCCCCTCTCTCTTTCTTTCTCTCTCTCTCTCTCTCTCTCTCTCTATGGTCGCAGCAACTCTTCCCCAGGTTGTTGCTGCCAAGCAGAACATGTTCTCAGTCAAATAACCTGCTTTAATAAGTTAGATAAAACAAACTGAGAATTGGCAGACATTTTGTAGACTGTTCCTGTTGTTTGTTTGATTGTGATGGGGTCAGTGAGAGGTTCAACGACTCGTTCTGTGAAAACCCAACTCAGATCTCTGGTTCTGCCTTGTTGCCACGGTTATCACTGTCCCTTCCGTTCCAGTGCCCCAGGCTCCTTAGGGAGCCTATCAGGGCAGAGATCAGCAGATCAGAAAGTAAGGCCCAGCGTCACACAGCCTGTTGTGACCAATCAGTGCCATGACTAACGATGAGCAACAGGAAGCATATTTCAAAGGTTGCTTTTTTATCAAATCAGTCAAGATGGAATATAACATAATATAATATACCAGAATAGAATATATTACACTAGAACAGAATAGATGATTCAGACACCCAGGAGTGAGTCAGGCTGCATTAATCATAGCTGGAGGCGAAGAAGAAATGGGATTTTTGATTACATGATGTATTATCTACCGTAAGCCTGCGTCAGCGACTTCCTGAATGTGCTTTAGTGTGTTTAAAGCTCAAAACTGTTTCATTATGAGTATGATGGAGAGAGAGAGAACGCTCCTCTGGTTCTTACAGCGTTGTTTATTTAATCACAAGCTTTCTCAGAAGACTCGAGTATGATGACCGTTCCCCTAAACATGGCCATGTCCCGTGTGCGTGCGTGCTGCTCTCTATGGGCCGAATCCTAACAATGGAGAGCTTTGGGCCAGACGATCTCACAGCTATGTTTATATGTTCAGGTCTCATAACGGTTGGGTTCTTGATCAACGATGTCATTTCCTGTGTGTGACTTCTCAGCATACTTCACATAGCAGATGCTCCTGTTGTTACTCATCACCGCCCCCCCCACCCCCCAGATGACCTATATGGAGTGGGGGGGAGGTTGTGGGGGGGAGGGGGGGGGGTACTGCTGGGAAACAGAGAGAGGAAGACCGTTCTCAAGCCACACGCAGGCTGGGAAAGTATCTGTTAGTACGCACACACACACACACACACAACAGGAAGTGCTTTATAACACCCTGTGGGTGCGATACAGGAAGTGAGCCGTGCGAGTTGATCTCCGTCTCTCTCATGTCAGCAATAAACCGTCCGGAACGCGCAACTGGCTACACTACGACACGCCAGCTCACCTCTCATTGGCTGTTTCAACACAAACCCCAGAGAGGAGCCAATCACAATAAAGACACAAGCAGGACAGACAGACAGACAGACAGACAGAGAGATGTCAGTCCCATCCTCATATCACACAATAGTAGAGTACAATAGTAGGGTACAATAGTTGAGTAGAGTACAATAGTCGGGTACAGTAGAGTACAATAGTAGGGTACAGTAGAGTACAATAGTCGGGTACAGTAGAGTACAATAGTAGGGTACAGAAGAGTAGAGTCTCTCAGACTTAACCTGCCAACGGCCCAGTCTTCTTATCAAGAGCCACCATACCCATCCAACAGGCTTTGTGTCTCTGCCACACACACACACACACACACACACACACACACACACACACACACACACACACACCACACACACACACACACACACAGCGGGATTCAGTATAAAGCCCTGTTATGTCACCCCCCCTCCCCCGGGTGTTAGAGAGAGAGAGGTTCATTAATACAGTTAAGTAAGTAGGGACTCTAATTGGCTGATTAGAGGATGACAAGACAGAGGAGTGTTCTCTGGAACAAAGATGGCAGCTCCCTGGTGGCCTTCCTCTGTCCCTAAAGCACATCTTTAGCTGTGTGTGTGTGTGTGTGTGTGTGTGTGTGTGTGTGTGTGTGTGTGTGTGTGTGAGAGAGAGAGAGAGAGAGCATAGTGGCATTGTCCCCAGACCTACTTGGTCCAGAGCCTCTAATTACACTTTAGAGCAGCTGGGTTCTGCTGGGTGAAGGACCACTCTGACCCTCCTCTCTCTGGTCCTCTGCCCTGTGTGTGTGTGTGTGTGTGTGTGTGTGTGTGTGTGAGGGAGGGAGAGAGAGAGGGATCCTAGTCAGTCAGTTCTAATCACAGTCAGATGGCTGTATTTATAGATTGGACCATTTCATCATAGAGAGGTTATTTTTTACTTAGTCATCAGATGGGTACAGCTAACTCCTGTAACTGCCTAGCTAGCTCCTAAAGCTAACTCCTGTAGCTAACCCCTGTAACTAGCTAGTGATTGTGAGATGTTTGATGTCATGAACACTTAAAGGGATAGGCCACAGCATTTAAAGTGAGAAGATACTTTTAGACTGAAGCCTGCCTACAGGGTGTTGGTCCACACCAGGGGAGGCTGGTGGAGATAGAAATTTCTCCCTCAAGAAGCCCGGTGGAAGCCATGACTCCTCTAGGAATTACAGGAATGAGTGAGCATGTGGTCGTGTGTGGTCATGTGACTATGACTCCTCTTTCTAATTGGTTGTGAGTGATCATGTGACTCCTCTCTCTCCAGGACCACTGTCACTACCGGGGGTTCGTGGAGGGCGTGGAGGGGTCAGCGGTGGCCATGAGTATCTGCTCCGGACTCAGGTGAGGGGAAGGAGGAAGAGGGGGAGGAGGAGGAGGGGGAAGAGGCGGAGAGGAGGAGGAGGAGGAGGTGGAGGTGGAGGTGGAGGTGGAGGTGTTTAGATGTTCACATCCCAAATGTCTCTCACAGATACTGGCCCTGTAGACCAGCCATATAGGACATGAAGAAATGCTAGTTTCAGTCTCTCTCTCTCTCTCTCTCGATATATATATCTTGTATGGAGTCATTGAGCTCTTCTGTGAGAGATGAAGTGGACTCTGTCTTCAATAGAGATGTGGTCCTCTCCTCCTCTACTCTGATGGTCTATGTGAGGGTTCTCTCTGGCCTCTCTTTCTTCTGAAGGACAATGACTCTCCTATTTATAGCTTTTTTATCCAACGCGTCCGCAAACAAATCACCCTGTGACTCGCACGCACGCACGCACGCACACACACAGAGGGCCTGAGAATGGGTTGATTTATGCTCTAGTGCAGTCGTGTGGTGATTGCACCATAATGAATGGGTTGTCTCTGCAAGTTGTCAGAAAAAGCGTTGATGATATTTCTGTCCTTCTCATCCTCCTCCCCCTGGCCAGATGAGCTGGCACACACACACTACACACACACTACACTACACACACTACACACACACACACACACACACACACACACACACACACACACTACAACAAGACTACACACATTACACACATTACACATGTTACACTCACACTACACACTACACATACTACACACACCACACACACTCCACACAATACACACACTCCACACAATACACACACTCCACAATACACACACTCCACACAATACACACCCTACACATACTACACACTCCACACACACTCCACACATTATACACTACACACTCCACACATAAATAAATGATAACTGATGTTTGATAACTAATGTATCTAAACAGTGTTTCTATCATGATGATATAAAGATGCTTGTGTTTGTGGTGTAGTGAAGGAGAGTCATAGAACACACTCCCAGGAGACAGCTCTGACCTGTCTGCCTGTGCGTGCGTGCGTGCGTGCATGTGTGTGTGTGTTCCAGGGGGGTGCTCCACATGGGGAACTCCAGCTACGGCATGGAGCCTCTGGCCAACGCCTCGGCCAATCAGCACCTGCTCTACCGCCTACAGGATGTGATGTCACAGCCGCTGGTGTGTGGGACGGCCCACACGGAGCACGCTCAGTCTGACCCACACAGACAGACTGTCAGCCACCACCTGAGGGT